>NC_142012.1:131370219-131640219 GCF_049901735.1 Notechis scutatus
CAACAATTCACATATGCCCGACCAAAATATAATTGCCTCTAAAGTGAGACTTAAGGAAAGTTGCATAGTGGATCTTCTTATCATTTATATTCTATTAGAATTGGCTGGATAACAGTAAACTATTTTAAACAAAGCTTTTAAGATGTGATTTCCAGTTTATAAATAACCATTTCTGAAAGTCCATGCACTTATCTTAAAATGCACTTTCAAATTAAATGCAGATGCATTCTATGAATGCACAAAGTAGAGGTATATGAATCACAAAATCCACACTTTGTACATATTCCAAGAAATCACATCAGGAATGGAGTCACAGACTTTCCCTAGAGAAGCCCCCATTTCTAATTGTTGCCATTTGTCAGAACTTGGGAGAACCACCTGCTGATTACATGTGCCATGAACGGTGCCTTCAAACAGAAACTGTTTTCAGAATCTGTAAGGCAACTAACGAGGAAAATGATAAACACAACCTATAAAAGCAGAACAGTGTGTGTGTGTTTGCGTGTGCGTGTGTGTATATGCATGTGTGCGCGCGCTGAGAGAGAATCTAAATTAAACCCAGAAACGTCACAGAGGGGAAAACACTCTCAAGCCAAATCAAGCTGAAAAAAAATATCCAGCAATACACAAGCCAATCCAGGCACCACCCATGTAAATCAGGCAAGAAACAAAATCTAACTCAGCAAAATGGCAGCTAGCATTGATGCAGAATAACAAGCCTTTTTTATTTATAGCTGAGAGCTTTCTCTAGCTGAAAATCTTACAGTTTCACAATAAAATGTACTTTTTTACTTACTCCAGATGAGCTTTGGTCACATCCAGACCAATGGCTTTAGGGATAAAAATAGAATATCCCTAAGCTTCATGCAGTGGTGCAAAGAATAGTACAATCTTTTGGGTGAACCCTACAACTTATTAATGTTCATGATGGGGGGGGGGGGCATAAATGAAAAAGAGAGTAAACATCATTGTGTTGGGAAACATATGGTGCACTTTTGACATTTAAGAAATCCAAGAAACCAAACAACCCACCCCCACACCAAGAAGTGGCTTCAATAGTACAAACAAAAGAAACACATTATGCATCTGAAATTTCCCCACAAGACTCTATGGGTTTTAGTAGAAAAGTAACAAACCAAATATTATTAATTTTGGGGGGGAGGAGGGATGCTCATGTTAATTTAATATATCATGTTCAGCTACTATCTAGCTACACAATGCACTAGACAGTACAGTTAGCGGTTTTATGCTGCTCAAAGCTGCAGCTGTTTGAGTTTGGTGGCCATATAAATAGTTCAAATAAATAAATAAATAACTCATGTTTTTAAAGCCACAATCCTGGGTTTACATCAGTCATTATACTAAATTAGCAATGGGAAATTTCTATGGTTGGAGGCCACAATTATTAGTTTCATCAGTGGAAAGGTTATAGAAGGCCATCCAGTAATGTAGTGACATTTCTGGAAGAGGCATAAATGCAGTGACCATATTTTCTTGAACAAAATGATGGGTAAATCTGAAAACTGAAAAAGGAGTAAATCTGGAAGAGGTTTGTAAGAATTAAAAATATATTTATAGCTTTGTTTTACAAAGAAAAATTCAAGAGAAACGCAAGAAAATAAGCAATTAAGTTAAATAAGTCTGAAGAGCAGATTTTTTAAAAATAAAATAAAAATAAAGGATTGTTTTTTATAATAAAAAATGAGTGGCCCCTGTAGCATTAAAGCCATTCAGTGGCTGCTTTGCTACTTTATTTTATATGCATCCCAATTCCCAGATATTTGGGTTATTTTACAATTTTTTATGAAACAATTAAAACAAGAAAATAATAGAAAACAAAAAGAGCAAAGATGGCAAAGATAACTAACCCAAATGGGAAGAAGGAAAAGAAGAAAAAGGGGCATCAATTATTCTTGTCAATGGCCTGGATGAAGAGCTAGACCTTGAGGGCATTTGAAAACACCAGTGGGTTGGGCCCTGTTCAAATTTAGAGGAATCTCATTCCAGAAGGCTATATTGAGAAGGCTAAATTCCAGAGTCCCAATAGATGACTGATCAGATTGGGCAGACAAATAAAATGGGAGACAGGTAATCCCTCAACTAACATTGCTTCTCCGCTCTTACTGCATTTTCAGAATGCTACCCCACGACTCTGTTTCAGGTGAACTGGGCCCCTTGAGTAAAGAGGGCACAGAAAACCTCATGCAGGTTTTCTTTCATACTATCCAAACTTGCCTACTTTGGATAGCATTATTTTGGACTATCCTCGAGGTGGAAATGAAAGCTAACTGCCTCCTAGAACTTATCTCTGCCCATTCTATTTTTGGGGGGAGGGGGATCATGCTGCTTAAAAATGGGCCATGATAATCAGAAAAATAAACTGAATGTAACTACTGTAAATTTACTCAAGACAATGCACAGTTACTCTTTTATAAAATAAAAGGAAGAGTATGGAATACCTACAGCGGTGGGATGCTACCAGTTTGGCCCGGCTCTATAGAACCAGTAGCTCTGAAGAGCAGCAGCACCGAACCGGTTTGGTGTCTGCTGCTCTGTTTGGACCAGCTGCCCACACGGGCTCTTGGCTGTCCTTTATTTCCTGCTTTTTCAATCTCAGCTGCTTTGCGTGGCACAGCTGAAGTTGAAAAAGCAGGAAAGAAGAGGAGTTTGAAACACTGTGCACCCGTGCACAGTGATTGTCAGCTGTCTGGGCTGCACAGCTGAGGTTTTTTGGAAACTGCTTTTCTAGTAAGGTTGTCAAGCTTTATTAAATGCATTTACTTAGTTCATAACAGAAATGGTCTACACACACGTGCAAAATGCATTCTCACCAGGGGTGGGATTCTACCAACCGGAGAATCGCACCACTAGCTCATCCTGCCCCACCCACTCACTCCTTACTGGCATGCACGCCATCAAACTTGCCTGCTAAGTTGCTATTTTCCCCCCCTGACCATCAGCTGTTCTGCTGTGCCAGGAGATTTAGATTAGCTAGAAAGCAGGAAATCGTTGGATTTCTTGCTTTCTAGCTAATCTTTAGATCCTTGGTTCTGCTTTTAAGCAGAGCCAAACCTTCCTTAGGACTGAAGTTTCTATTATTCAGTGAGACTCAGGTAGCCGATGGCAGAAAGATAGATCTCTGAGTGAATCTGTGATTTTGTGAGCAACTCAATCTATCTGCCTGCTTTGTCTGATTTTGGGTAAAAGTTGCTCTTTTTTTAATAAAAAATTCAATATTTACATAAATATTCATAATATTTACATACAAGCCATGCCCAGCCAGTCACATACCACCAAGCCATGCTCAGTAAGCAAGCCACACCCAGCCAGTCACATAACCACCAAACCACAGAACAAATTAGGCCACACCCACAGAACTGGTCCTTAAGAAATTTGAATCCCACCTCTGAATACCTAGCTTGGTAACATCAGTGATAAAATAGTCTTGAAATACTAATTGGTTACAGGCTCAATATGAGTCAGTAGGATGTTACTACAAAAAAAAAAAAATTCACTTTTTGGCTTATTCAAGAATTTCAAAATAATGAGAAGTAATTGTAATATTACGTACTGATCATCCCTTCCCCTCTTTCAATATTGAGTCCAATTCTGGAAGCATACTTTAAAATTAATTTAGATAAATAGGAATAGGTTGAAAAAAGGGCAATGTGAATGACCAGGAAATTATAAACAAAATCTTTGAAGACCGACTGAAGGAACTGGAAATGTTTATCCTTATTTATGGATATAACAGCACTTGAAAAATATCTAAAAATATACAGAAAGTCAAGACTTGTTTTCTAGTATTCCAGAACAGAGAACCCAGAATAGATTTATTTATTCCAGGAAGAAAGATTCCTGTATATAATTATTATAACAATCTCTTATCTCCTTTTACATCTCTACAAGTACACCCTTCCATAGAGGATAGGTCATTTAAACCTTTTAAAACGGAATGAAACTGGAGGTTTTAGAGTAAGATTAAAACCTTAATCCTCTGCTTCATGTGGAGTCTGTTCTGAATCCTCTTTCTTCATTCTGCCAATCTGAAGGACTGGGAAAGCAGATCTTATAGGATGGCATCAGAGGTGGTATTCAGCAGGTTCTGACCAGTTCTGGAGAACTGGTAGTGGAAATTTTGAGTAGTCTGGAGAACCGGCAAACACCACCTCTGACTGGAGATCTTACAGTATCCTTCCCTGCCACGCCCACCAAGCCACGCCCACAAAACCGGTAGTAAAAGAATTTGAATCCCACCACTGGATGACATGCTTTATCTCAATAGCACATTCCATAGAAGTTGTAAGTCATGCCAGGAACAATTTTTATCTTAATACCACTGCATAACAATCATTGTTGTATACAAGTAGCAAAGTTTGAGAATGGAGAGAGACACTTCATATCAGTCATTAGCTCCTCTGATTTCTCCTTTCTATCTCCAATTCTGCCTTGTATAGCACAACCATAAGGGCATCAACACTGCCCATCATGAAAATCCAGGCAAGATTCCACAGACATCTGCTTTTGATGCTTGTGTGGAAAAGAAGCCTTGGCCAATCTTCTATTTAGCTACTCCCACTACAGCTGTCAGTGGAAGCCAGAGTTCAGTATGTTAATGAGGTAAAAAAAATTCCTCCTTTAAAGTTACACCCCTCACTTCCCAAAGGAGACATGCATCAAACTATTTCATTTTAGTGCGTCTTACTTCCCTGGAGTCATCCCCATGTGATTGCTGCCAAATAAAACATTGCTAAGGAGAACATATGTAACGCAGACCAGAGGGGTCATGTCTGAAATCATTCACAAATGGAAGCTAAGGCTTAAAACTTTCTGCTCTTAATCCTAATGACAATGGGAGCAGAATATTCTCACTCTGTTTCTGCAGCAGGAGATATAGGTTTACACACAATACTTCTTGTTTCAAGTCTCTTCAGCATCATTTGTTAATCTGATATTCTGATTAAGTTCTCAGATGCAAGGGGCTGTACAGAAAAATGTTTTTCCTCCATTTAGATGATGTGCCTCCTTTTCATCCTGTACAATTTTTCAAGTTAATATATGCATAATGTGCTAAGAATTTGCCCTGAGCTGGAAATGTAGTCAGATTTTAAATTATCCTTGCACTGGCAAAGGAATCAATAATCTCCCAGATACAGTAGGTGGAACTCTTAAAGAGCTAATTCTCTGCTTGCACTTGTCAAACAAATAAAATTATAAAAAACCATAAACACTATTGCATGTACTAGTGCCATCAGTGCATATTTTAACTTAAAAAAAATTGATATAAGCAGGGTAGCATTCCTGTGACTATCGACACTGCTATTCTTCCTTTCATTACAGTTTACTTTTCAATTGCTAAATATCTAAAAAAAAATAGAACAGAGGAGCACAACTAACTAACTGACCTTACCCAACGCCCCCCCCAGGCCTTGACTGCAGCCCACAAATCCTTTTCAAGTGGCCAAGGAGAGAGACCTATGGATTGTACACTGAGGCTATAAATGTCTGACCAACAAGGATGCCTATAGGTTGTTTGCCTCCCTCTACCTTTCAAAAACTACTTGAAACTGCTAGGAGAGGTATCTGTCAGTTTCAGATGAATGTCATCAATATGCTTGTAATAACTCAGTTATATGTCAACCTTAGACTGGACCAAAGATACTGTGGTGGTTTTGATAAATTCAGAAAGGCTATCAGTTCCAGTGTTAACCCAGGTCAGATAGATACTTCCCTTGAAAGTGCAGGTCCATGATTTTGGAGTCTCTTGTGGGAAAAGCGCTGTCCAGGGGGATTTAGGCCATTTTTCATTTATGTACCAGCTTGTCCCTCTTTCTGGAGCAGGAGGACTTAATTATAGTAACTCATACCCTTATCACTACATGGCTAGACTATTGCCATGGATTATATATTGCATATATATCTTTTATATATCTTTTAATTCCATTCAGAGTTTGTAGTTGGTGCAAAATACAGCAACTCATCTATTGGTGATTGAGACCTGTTGTAAGCTTGTAGCTTCTGTGCTATGATGCCTATATTGTGGTTCCAGTAGATTGTGGTGCGATCCATAGTGGTGCTTTTAACCTATACTGTAAACTTCTATATGGTTTGAGTCCCAGGTTCTCCAGGACAGATTTCTTAAATCAGAATCTAACATTTTTCCTAGCAGTAGTTACCCACTTTAAAGTGGGAGGGAGGTTGGGACACTGAACGATGTTTTGGTGATGGTCTTTATTTTATGGAATAGCTTCTCTTCTGAAATTAAGCTGGCATTAATTCTGATGCCACAGCAGAAATTGTTTAGAACAGAGCTTTTCCAGGGAGCATTTGGAGAATAATGGTATGGCATCATCTTTTACTTTATTGTTAAGTGATTATTATTATACTTTAAGGAGCTTTGGTATTGCTATGTTTTATGCATTTTTATACAAAGCAGATAAACTACTACTAAGATAAAGTCCCTGAAAAAACATTTATTTATTCAGCGAATGTTCTGATTTTCTACTTTCAAGAGTGCTCGAATTTAAAACATAAAAAAAGAACACTTACAATTTCTGCCTGTCATATGGAGCAAAAGGATTTTGGTTCTGGGGAAATATTAGGAATTAAATTTTATATTAATTCCTCCCACATATTGCAAGCATCATTTTCTTCTTGAAGGAGACCTGAAGGTGGTTCATTGCCTCTTGTGAAAAAGGAGGGCAGCTGTGATGGGAAGTTGGGACTAGTTATATGGCCTGCCATAGAGTAGGAAGAAAAGGTTCTCAGCCTTTCAGAGTGACCCTTTCATGTTCCACAAGGAGGAAAAAGCCTTTATTATGACATCCCAAAAATGTATCCATCACAAGATTTTTTAGCCTGATTCATCTATGCCTTTGCACTTGATGGTGCCTTTTAAAGCATAGCCGAAGGCAAGCCATTAAAATATGGCTCTGTTACAAAGAATAGAAACATTTGACAACTATTCTATGTAAATTTAGAGCTGAGCCAGTGTAGTCTAAACGGGGCAGGGTTGAATTGAGTGATGCAAGAAGGATGTGCAATCTTATTCTTTAATCTTTTTCTTGGAAAAAGAAATTGCTGACAAAAGAAGCAGTGAAAGAGAAAAAGAATATACAAGTCAGCATTGGTTCTACACACACACATACACATGGTGGCAGGTTCTCAGATTATAAAAGTATTACACAATAGTTTTGGAAGCTACAAAGGTTTCATATTGAGGCCACTTTTCTGAACCTGATGCTCTCTAGATGTTTTTGGAATTCAACTCTTTTAATTATATATATTTTCATATCTTTATATATCATATCATATCATATCATATCATATCATATCATATCATATCATATCATATCATATCATATCATATCATATCATATCATATCATATCATATATAATGCAGGTCTTGGTGGGTCTTTTCCCATGTAAGATTGAGAGTATCTTACACAGGGAAAGACCCGAACAGACCTAGACCTGCATACCTGTACCCGTGAAAATCTACGAAAACACACACACACACACACACACACACACACACATTTGTTTTCTGAGGTTCTCGCGGGTATTTGTATGTGGATCTTTGGTTATTCGGGTTTTCTCCCGCGTAAGATTGGAAGTATCTAGGCAACGTTTCGATGAAGTCTCATTCATCATCTTCAGGCTTGTGTCTTCAGCTCTGTGCTTCTCAGAGTGATGTGAGCTTACAGCTGCTTCTTCCTTTTAACTGCTAGTGGGGGTGTGACTTGATTGGGTGGGGGCTTGGCTGTGTTCTGATTGGGTGGGGGTGTGTTCCCATTGGTTGGGGGTTTGGCTGTATTCTGATTGGTTGGGGGGTTGGCCGTGTTCTGATTGGCTGGAGGTGTGTTCTGTTCAGGTGGGGGCTTGGTTGTGCTCAGGTTAGTCTTAGTTGCTGGGGATTTGAGCTGGTGAGCTGTGATCTTGCTGTTTGGCTTCGAGTTCGTGGTCGTGCCGCATCTTCATGGTGGGGGTCAGTTCGCTTCATGTATGGCTCGGAGGGGTTTGAAGTGGGTAGTGATGCAGCTGCAGTGTGGCTTCTGGTCCGTGGTCGTGTCTCATCTTCTGTGTGGGTTTGAGTCTGCTTTTTACATGGAAGTGTGGTGGTGGCATCTTGTGTGGCCCTCGTGGGTGTGGGTCTGGTGTCATTCTTCATGTTAGGTACTCATCTGTTCATGAGGGCGGGTTTCCAAATGGCTGGTAGGCGGGAGGTGTCATCTCTTTTATTCATGCTGTGTGGGTGTTTTTCTATCTCTATGGCTTCTCTGATTATTCTGTTGTTGAAGTGTTCGGTTTTGGTGATAGTTCTGGTATTTTTAAAGTTAATCTCATGTCCTGTGGCTTTGAGGTGTTGGACCAGGGAAGAGGTCGGTTCTTCTTTTTTGATTGAGTTCTTATGTTCTTCAATGCGTGCACTTATTCTTCTGTTAGTTTGTCCAATGTATGTGGTGGGACAGGTAGTGCAAGGGATTTCGTATACTCCTTGGTTTTCTAACTCGATTTTGTCTTTAGGGTTTCTTAGGATGGTGGATATTTTTCTGTTTGTGCAGAATGCTGTTTTAATGTTGTGTTTTTGGAGGATCTTGCTGATTTTGTCTGTAGTGCCTTTTATATATGGGAGGAGGGCTTTGCTGTTCTGTTGTTCTCTGTCTTGGATTTTGGTTGGTGTTTCTTTTTGGATTAGGTGGGTAATCTTCTTTCTTTGGAATCCATTGGCTGTTAGTACGTTGGTGAGAGTGTGTAGTTCGGTTTTTAGGTGTTGTTCGTCGGCTAAGCATTTTGTTCTGGAGATGAGTGTCTCGGCTACAGAATTGATCTGTGCTGGGTGGTGGTGTGAGAGTGCGTGTAGATAGTGGTTTGTATGTGTTTTCTTCTGGTAGATGGTGTGTCCTAGGGAGCCATTGGATTTTTTGTATACCAAGACATCTAGGAAGGGAAGTTGATTGTTAGCTTCTGTTTCCCTGGTGAATTGTATTTTGGGGTGTAGGCTATTGAGGTGTGTGAGGAAGTTGTTCAGTTTTTCTTTCCCGTTTTTCTTTTTCTTTCCCGAAAGAACTTCGAAACATTGCCTAGATACTTCCAATCTTACGCGGGAGAAAACCCGAATAACCAAAGATCGATCGATCTATCTATCTATCTATCTATCTATCTATCTATCTATCTATCTATCTATCTATCTATCTATCTATCTATCTATCTATCTATCTTCATATCATATATACTTATACCTGTTATCTTATAACCGCTTGACAAATAAATAAATAAATAAATAAATCAGCAGATAGGTAGGGTATCTAGCGTTCAATTACAGCACATCTGTGGGGCATTAAGTTGCAAATAGCTGCATCAGGAACACAACAGAGTAGGACCAATTAGTTTAACAAAGACATAAGATGAGAGAAATGGTTGTGGGAGGGGGGGCATTTTTGACCATCACAAATAAAGAGTTCTCACAATGAGAACCAATGGCATTTTAAAACAAAATGGTAGGGGTGGAGGGGAGAGTGTCCTTTAGCCCCTTTGCAGAAATGTATTCACCTCAGCAGCTGAAATTAATTTTTAGGGCAAAAATTGAGCAAGTAAGTAAATTAATCGATCAATTGGTCTCTGTCAGAATAGTACTTGGCTACATGAGAGACAACTAAGATTTAAAAAATACGGAGACAAATATTGATACAGAGGAATCCACACAACTTGGAACACAGCACTGAATCACATTACTCCACTTTTTTTTTGATGGGTGTATGCAGGGGTGGGATTCAATTTTTTTAACAACCGGTTCTGTGGGTGTGACTTAGTTGGTGGGCGTGGCTTGGTGGTAATGTGACTGGCTGGGCGTGGCCAACTCAACATCACTCACATTGAGGCACGCATCTCCTCACCTGGCCTTCATGACTGTGGGGATGCTGCAATAGTCGTAAGTGTGAAAATGGTTATAAGTCACTTTTTTCAGTGCCATTGTAACTTTGAATGGTCACTCCACACAAGCAAAGTATCAGCAAAGGAGGGGGAAAAACTCCAGAGATATTCCTGAGACAGGAAGTCTAGTCCTGCCAAGAATGTAATAAGGGTTAACGGAGAGGCAGTTTCTGTAAGCAACACCAGAATGTTTCCTTCCTGCCTTGCTTACAGGATTAGGCCAGTAATTTCTTTTAACAACCGGTTCTCTGAACTGCTTAGAATGTTAACAACCGGTTCTAGTGAATAGGTGCGAACCTGTAGAATCCCACCCCTGGATGTATGTCATTGAAACAATCTTTTCTTCTGATGATTGACTGGCTAAGTCTCTAAATGATATGATTTCAGAAGCGGTGTGCTATTACCTTCTTCCTGAAAGTAAGTGACTGGTCAATTGTTACCCAGCTGGCTTTCTTCTTAAGGTGGGACTAGAGCTCACTGTCTCCTGGTTTCTAGCCTTGTGCTTGAATCACTACACTAAATTAGCTTTCATAATTTTACACTGTGAATATGTTGAGCCCAGTATTGCAAACTGATTTGCATTTGCATATACATTCATAATAAAGAAGGGAATGTGAACGCTTCTTTGAACCCAAAGAGGCTATGCCAGGAAAGAGAAAGCACCATTCTATATCTTCACTGGCAGTTTGAATTTACAGTAGGGCACATAGTCAAATTCTGACAGCAGATTAGATACCTAGAAATGTGAACTACATTTTTATTATTCCAATGGAACTCAATGTGTGGTTTGGAAATGTAAGAGTACTAATGTTAGACTGCGGTGAAGGCATCACATAAAAATGCTTTTACCACAGCCAAAATCTTGGTACATAATATTTCCTCAAGATTTTGGCAATCTTCCTTGAGATCTTTCAAAATGTAGATATTCTCTCAACACCTTGAAAGGTTCAAGTTTTTTTTTTAAAAAAATATAATTTTAATTATAAAAAATCAATTGGAGACCAATGGTAGATTCAAAGTCAAAGATACAGAAGCAAAGGTTAGGATTAGAATGAGGTTAGGCTGAAGAGAGAGAGGGACCATTGCTGGATAGCCAGGATTCAAGGTTACATAGATTGGTACACCAGAGTTTTCTACCAGATGATGTACCTTTCCTGCCCTCCCTCAACTGGAAGCTTGTCATGCCACAGGTTTTAGAACTGCCATTCTAGAGAGCCTTATTCCCAAGATGAGTGACCAACTGCACAGATTTGTATCCAATGCTAAACTACTTCCAGCTGTAAGTTTCTCCCAAACAGAGAGCTTAAGATGCTATATAGCGGTATCAGAGCTGCAAAAATCCAGATTCCATTAAAAAGTAGCAGACAGGCACAGAAGCTACTAACCCACCCACCCCGCCCATATACATCAAGAGAAATAATAACAAAACGGGGTAGAAGAGTAAGATACAAGTGTAAAATGCTGATCATAGAAGTATCATAGAAATTTTATTTATTTTTTCAATACATCAGTAATTGATTGCAGACAGGTTGTTGTTGTTAATTGTGAAGTCATGTCCAACCCATTGCAACCCCTTGGACAATGTTCCTCCAGACCTTCCTGTCCTCTACCATCTTCTGGAGTCCATTTAAGCTCACGCCTACTGCTTCAATGACTCCATCCAGCCACCTCATTCTCTATCATCCCATTCTTCTATTGCCCTCAATCTTTCCCAGCATTAGGCTCTTCTCCAGTGAGTTCTTCCTTTTCATTAGGTGGCCAAAGTATTTCAGTCAGGGTTGATTTCCTGTAGTACTGACTGGTTTGATCACCTTGCAGTTCAATGGACTCGCAGGGGTCTTCTCCAGCACCATAGTTCAAAGGCCTCAATTCTTTGGCGCTCAGCCTTTCTTATGGTCTAACTTTCAAAGCCATACATTGCAACTGGGAAACCATAGCTTTGACTATACATACTTTCGTTTGCAGGGTGATGTCTCTGCTTTTTAGTATGCTGTCTAGATTTGCCATAGCTTTCCTCCCCAGGAGCAAGCGTCTTTTAATTTCTTGGCTGCAGACATATTTATATTTTAAAACCTGAAAAATCATCATTAAACTCTGAACAGAATATAAATGTCAGGAACTGTGGTGAACATATAGTATAAATCATAACATGAAATGGTAAACTGTCCATGCTGCTAAAAATTTGGTCTAAGTATTAATAACTGAAATATTAAAATTTTATGTAATAAGAAACCTAAATCATTTTAGATTGTTCAACAATGTGTCCTTGAATTTCTGCACTGCTTTCTTTCTATTAGATATCAGAAGACAAACAATCTCCTCATAAACACTTTCATACTATACTGTGAATAAAGAAAATTCAGAAGTTATGTTGATTTGGAAATAACATTGTAGCTTCAGATAAAACTTCAGTTTAATATCTTAAATAAAAATCCAATTCATTCTTCACTTAATGATCCACATTAAAGGGATGATTGTATACTATTGCAAAATGCAATTAATTAACAGCATATGGCCTAGTATATTGTGAGAACTTACTCAGTTCAGCAATCCATGGTTAAATAAGATCTTAACATAGTAAGTGCCTGTAGGCCAGACAAGGCATAATGGATGGAAACTGAACAAGGAGAGATTTAACCTGGAAATAAGGATAAACTTTTTGACAGTGAGAACAATCAACCAATGGAACAGCTTGCCCTCAGAAGTTGTGGGAACACCATCACTTGAGACTTTCAAGAAGAGGTTGGACTGCCGTTTGTCAGAAATGGTGTAGGGTCTCCCACTTGGACAGGGGGTTGGACTAGATGACCTACAAGTTTCCTTCCAACTCTGATTACCTGTTATCTGTTATCCAGCCAGAGGAGGAGAGGAAGAGGAGAAAAATTCCCTACTATTAGAGAATTAGACACTGCAGTATAAAGTTATAGCTTAGTTTTTGGTGAAGAAATGATTTTCTTTACTTAATTGAAGGAGCAATTAAATTCTAAATCCTGCCAATCTAGAGAGGTGTAATAAAAAACAGAAGCTCAACCTCTCAGGAATTACACAATATGGAAGACATTCAAATGCCCACCTGAATATGATTTTTAATGGATTTCTTTGGGTCAAATATAGACCATAAATATTGAGAATCTTATCTTATTGTCTGAATAAGAAGAGGATGGAGTGACCTCTTTAATGAGGAAAATATGGAATGGGCATATTTTTATTATCTCCAGGAAAAGAGATTCTAAAGCTAAGATATTCACAGTTTTATAACTTATTACCTGGGTTGTTTTTTTTTGTAAAATTGCTGTATCTTTTGACATTCTTAAAACATCTTTACCTTTTTTGTGACATTTTCTTATCATGTAAAAGGCAGTCAAATTAACCCAACCTTCTACCTGCCACTCAACTAATCCACTGAATCACTGTCTATAAAGAGAAGTAGAACCATTCCTGTGGTCTTTCTCTAGGTCATCTTGCTCTTCTTCAACTTCCTTTCAGCTGGGAAAATTTTTCCAAACCGAATACCATATTCTGGAGTGAAGGAAATGTTATTTAATTATATTGAATTGTGTGTTAATTATATATTCAAATTAAATATAGTGAGACAGACACACACATATCGTGTTTCCCCGAAAATAGGACCCAGTCTTATTTTCTTTTTGGCCCCAAAATAAGCACCAGGACTTATTTTTGTGGGATGTGTTACTGGTGACACCGGCGTCCAGCTCGAGTGACCACAAGCAGCTGCAGAATTTGGGCCTTGCCACGACAGGTGTCAGGGTGTGGAAGGCCTGGCTGTGGCAATTCTACAATAAGCAGGTGTGGGGTGTGTGGGGCAGCTCTACCACCACCACCACCCTAGCTTGATTTTTATGCCTGTGCCTCATCACACTTCATACAACCAGATGGTGGGGCTTCACCAGGGCTTATTTTTGGGGTAGGGCTTATATTAGATGCAGGCATGAAAATTGGGCTAAAGCTTGTTTTGGGGGTAGGTCGTTTTTTTGGGGGAAACACAATATGTGTATGTGTGTGTGTATGTACACACACATATATACATACATATACACATAAACACACATGCACAAATAGACACATATTGCCAACCAGCCTAAGAAACGCCTTGCATATCTTAGCCACGCATACCACATGAAAGTATTTAATATTCATTATACAAAAACTAAGGTCTTAGCTTTTGCTAAATACCCCAGCATTCCTTTTTTGAACTAGCCAAAATCAGCTGTTTGAGGGAGGCCAAATTAGGAAACAGATACAGCAAGGAGACTCCACTTTACTGTTGTAGATAATATATTAGTATTAGTGTATGGTATTGTTACATTAGCCAGGAGACTACAATGCAATTGCATAGTAGTAGTTTGGCTGCCAAGATACCAGTTCTGTTCCCACGGTGCGCCACAAGAGGGCAAGCTGGCTTTGCACCAGAAAAAAGACAAGCAGCTCTTCCTGCAGCATCATCCAAGGCACCACAACCAGGAAGGTTCAGAGAGCAGGAATCTGACTTCCTGCATGAAGCACCAACTCATCTCCCCACTGAAGTGGTACCTATTTATCTATTCGCATAGAATATGCTTTTAAACTGTTAGGCGGAGAAAAACTGAGGTTGAGTGAAGGGAGTTCACCTTGACATACAGTGCAAAGACTTGAACCACTGGACCAAAAAACCATCTCCAGCATCAATAAGTCACTGAGCCACCACACCTCTTTTCTCTTGTAGTTTATATACCGTTATACAGTAACAGTATCTTGAAAACCTGCCGTTTCCTTCTGCCTTTGTTATACCATTGTTTTGAGTCTCTTTCTCATACTTCCTCCTTTCCCAGAGTTGAGATGTTGTTTCCTTTGTTTTTTTATCAGTTGACGATTCTTGCATACCTTTCCCAACTTTAGCTCTGTTTTTCTCCCAATAAATATCCATCATGAAGTTTACTGATGGACATACACACATAATGGCTATTTTCAACTAATAAGTTAACCTTGCTTAACTAGCCAATGTTCTATCTATAGACAGAATTTTCAACCTTAATCCCTTCTTGTATTGTTGCAACAAGTTAAAAATACACATGTCAATGGAGACATTGCAAATAATGTCATCTGATTCCATTTTTTACACGTTATCCAGATGCATTTTAGTCCACATTCTAAGGATTCAATTTTAGAAATTGTAGTCACAACACTTCAAAGAGCACTTGGTTTGGTGTAAAAACCCTTTACTAATTTATTTCATTAATTTAAAACATGTATACAGTATAGGTGCCCATAAGCAATTCTGAGCAGCCCCCAATCAAAACTTAAAACATATAATACCATATTTAGATATAAAACTAAACACATTAAAAACAAGAAAACCTGACGCCAAATCAAACTTCTCATATGCAGTCATCCAATCTTATCCCAGCGCTTAGGGAAAAAGCCAGGTTCAAACCTTTAGGAAGGTAAGGCAGGTAGAGATCTGCCAAACTTTAGAGGATAAAGTGTGTTCCAAAGGGGAGTGGCTGCCATGAAACGGCACAATTCCTAGATCCCCTCAAAACTCAATATTTAGGGGAAGGAACTAGGCATGTGCCCATCCTATCTGACCTGCTAGGATGGTAGACAGGAAAAGGTGGTCCTGACCTCGGCCACTTTTAAAAGTGATGACCAGGAGCTTGAACTGGAAGCTAGGAAACTTCTGCAATGAAAATGTAACATGGGCAAAATTAGGAAGCCCCATTATTGTGTATGCTGCTGCATTCTGGACCAGTTGAAGTTTCCGGGTTGTCTTCAAGCACAGCCCTATGTACCAGCTTCCCCATGTAGGATCTGCTAAATGACAAAGCTTCACCCAAGAGTCTTGTTGTATTATTTTACAAAAAACCTTTAACCAGTTTGAGTGGGGCAGTTTTTCCCCAAGCTGCATGCAAAGCAGAAATGAAAGGGTTTACATATTGCATTAATCCAAAAGTTCTAAAACTTTCTCTGATTTCGAAAACAGTAAATGCATTTGCGTGACCTCCATGATTAAAACTAGTGACTTCTTCCTTGCTAATAGTCAATGTGCCAGCTATCATTTTAGAATCAAACTACTTCTTGCAATTTTTTTTGTCCTTTTGCTACCCCTGCCCCCTTGCCCCCCAAGTTGGCTAGTGTTTTGGTTATCTAAAGCAAGGTTGTCAAACTCGCGGCCCACGGGCCAGATGCATCACATGCTGGCCACACCCATGCCTGATTTAGCAAAGGGGAAAAAAGTCCTGATACCTCATGTTACGCTGCCGTGATGACATAAGTTTGACACCCCTGATCTAAAGCAATGCCCCCCCAACCTTTTGGGCACCAGGGGCCAGTTCCATGGAGAGAGGTCTTTCTGCGGACCATGGGGGTGGGGCATGGTGTTACCTGCTGCCTGCATCTCACAGATGGGGCTTCGCTTGTTTGCAAGGCCCAGTTTCTGGCATGCCATGGACTGGTGCTGGTCCACGGACTGGGGGTAGGGGAGTTCTGATCTCCTTTCCTTGAGGTTGTTCACTCATCTCTAAATTTTGGAAATAATGCAGGAGTAATAATAATTTAGTGGAAAACAGATTATAAAATGTAGTTCCATTTCAGATTATGTAAATAGAAGATGATGTTTTGAATGATCTGCCATATTTTAAACCAATAAAACATTGAGCTTCCCAACTGCAGCTGAGTTTTCAATGTAGGAAAGTATTTAAAAATCAAATGCTCTTATCTATTGTTCATCCTACCAAATAATTATGCCACCTTAAAATGCCGAGATGCTTTATGACTTTTCCTCCTTCCTTCTTGTAAGCTTTTTGTCCTTCTATGTTTTTTTTAAAAAAATGCAAATATACTGCATTATCAGGATTCATGAGGCAAACTAATAAATAACAGAGTTGGACAGGACCTTTGAGGTCTTCTAGTCCCATTCCTGTTCAAGCAGGAGACACTATCCCATTCTGGACCAATGGCTGTCTAACCTTTTTAAAAAAACCTCCAGTGTTGAATCACCCACAATTTCTTCTTAGTTCTAGCTTGCATCTCTCTTTGTTAAACCTCCATCGTTACTTCTTGTCTTGCTTTAAGATTTTTGGAGAATAGGTTGACCTCTTCCTCTCTATGATAGTCCCTCAAATATTGGAAAACTGCTATTATATGACCTATAGTCCTTCTCTTCGTAGGACCAAATATTTCTAGTTCCTGTAATCATTGATTGTATGGTTTAGCCTCCAGTCCCCTAATCATCTTTGTTGCAATTCTCTGCACTTTTTCTAGAGTCTCAATGTATTTTTTGTATCATGATGACTAAAACTGGATGCAATATTCCAAGTGTGGTCTTACCAGTATAAAGTAGTATTAACACTTTGTGTGATCATCATACTATTCCTCTATTGATGCAGCCTAGGGCTGCACTGGGTTTTTTGGCAGCTTCAGGACACTGCTGGCTATCATCTCTGGGAATGTCCACATGGAGGTGGAATGTTACACATAAAGCTCTGAAACTGTTTGCAAAAATTGAGAGAAGTCAAGCCATTTGGTGTTGACAAATCCAAAATAGTAAAAGAGTCCTAGAACAACCATCGCCTTTATGTGCCGGTTTATTTCCATATATCTACTTGCAATGCTACCCCCAAATGCATCACAACAGGGATCAGAGAAGCTGAAAACAAAATGGATCAGGCAAAATAGCATTGCACATAGGAAACTGCAATCTCTCTCTCATTACAGAATGAAAAATAGTGATGAAAATATTCTAACACTCCTATGTCTTTCTTGCTGACTTGACTAATAGTCACCTGTCAGTGTATGTCAGCATTTCACTGTTACTCATCTCGGGTTTTGAACAGGGCGAGGACTAGAAGTGCCTTTGTTTGTTCATGGTCTCATGTTGTATTTCAAAAATTTAGCATAAGGCCAAACGTTCAGATTAAATGAGTATAATCTATTTCTGAACCAACCTTGTTAACACAAATACTCAATGTGTTCTCATGTTTTAATGAACATAAGAGGAGGGTCAACTGAGAAACTTTTCAGCTGAACTCATCTTTCAAGAAGGAATTTCTTCAAAAATTATCCTTATAAACAAGCATATTTCTAAAGAAAATGTCAACAAGCTGATAATCCTCACGGGCCTGGGGATAGCTAAACAATTATATTTCAGTGCATTTTACGATGCTGCAATTGCTATTACACTATAAAATATATATTTTGAATACACTTATCACCTCTGTGTTGTAGAATTTTTTTTTTGTGGACTTTCAAATGCATACAAATTTCATGTACCCTGTAAGATGTCACTAACTGGAATACTTCCTGGGGTATGAATAATGCAAATACAAGAAATCTGTTTGTTGTCATGTAAGATTATGGCACATATCACAAAAGCAAGACAAAAGCAGTATCTGTGGGCAGATTCTCAAATTTAAAACATCACAATGTATCCAGAGAGTCAAGGTTTTGGGTTGACTTAGCTAAAGGAATATCTTTCACTGACCTATTTCCTGACAAAGCAAGAGACATCTTTTGAGTCTACTTGTGTATTGCTGTAGTAACAGATTCAGCAGAGGTAATGTTAACATTCCAGGAAATTGAGGTTTGCTGGATCAGCACCACAAAATAATTTCCTATTTCCTATCATAGCAGGTAAAAGAAAACAGTGAGACAACGGAGGAAGACAATAAGATTAACTATCTTTTAGGAGATGGAAATAGCAGACACATTGGTAGATGTGATCATGCAATGTAGAGTTCTTAAAAGCTAAAGAATATTAAGTTCAGTAGAAAATACCAGTTCAAGGAACTAAATTCTAATATTCCCAGAGCAATGATAAGTAGCATTCCATGGCAGAGGAAACTGGTGGGAAAAGGAGCTCAAGGAGGATAGAAGTTCCTAAAAAAGGAAGCATTATAAACACTATTGGAAACGTTTTCAATGAGGAAAAACAAAGCAAGTGACAGTTCTAAAGTATCATACTGGAGTGCAAATCATCTCCAAATTTACAGAATCTCAAGTTGCATCAGCCCGTGAATCTGGGTAGCAGAAGAATTTGGAAAGACTATGATGATTTTCCTTGAACCCAAAGTATTTAGTTCATTATGCCTCCTTGGCTGCAGAGTGCAATTGCCTAATACAGCAAAGACACTCCGATTCTCAACATCCTGTTACAGCTTTGATGCCTTAAATTAAATTAAACTGTTTGACTGTCCCCAAGTAAATCCAGATGGTTTTGGAATAATATAAGTGACTTTACAACAAAAAAAAGGCAGAGACAAAAATCTTAGCAGGCAGATAAAGCTATTCATTTGTAACATTGGAGGTTGGAGTTGTTATGGAATGGGAATGGGGATCCCGCCCCCCCTCCTTCAAGAGTTTTTAAGGGAGATTGTAGAGGCCAAGCCTTCGATTTAAATTTGAAGCCTGGCTGCTGGAGATATTGATCCTAAGATAAGATACATTAAGGAGACTTAGGGAAGAATCATTTTCTTTTTTCTCTGTCCTTCCATAAACTTCAAAAAGCCTCTGATTATGTGGTCTGTCTTTCAACAATGTAAGGTGAGGAATAATGAAGGGAAAAGGAGACTACTGTACAGGAATCTCAAAACATTCTTTCTGTGAACTTCTTTAGGTTCAGTAATCTGAAGCACTGGAGCTGAATACCCATTTTCCTGGAGAAAGATGACAGTTAGGAGATAGATTAAAAAGTTAGGAGTCCCCATTCTCATCCTGTTGATAATCTTACCAACCACCATTTCTTCAGTGGTGGGATTCAAAAACTTTTACTACCCGTTCTGTGGGTATGGCTTGGTGGGCGTGGCCATGTGACTGGGTGGGCGTGGCTTTTTTGCAGCCCCCTCCACCTGTTTTGGGGAGCTTCTTAGCTACAGAAGAGCCTCGGGGGCGAGGGGCGTTTTTGCTCCCCTAAGGCTCCTCTGGGGCTCTGGAAGAAAAGGAACAGAGCATGAGAGAGGCAGGCAGCACTCCTCCAAGCTCCGTTTTGGGAGCTTCCTAGCCTCAGAAGACCCTTTGGGAGGGGCATTTTTGCTCCCCTAAGGCTCCGCTGGGGCTCTGGAAGGCAAAAAATAGAGGGGGAGGGGCTGAGCTTCTCCCTCCATTTTTTGCCTTCCTGGGCCTCAGCAAGGGGAATCACGGCACAGCTGATCTTATCTACAGCTGGTTGTTGGGAGGAGAAAAAAAAGAAATACCTTAGGCGAATGTCAGGTGGGCAGGTAAGCGAGGATCGGGCGGGAGGGTGACTGGATTGGGGGTGTGGCCAGCCAGAACTTACTACTGGTTCGGCAACCTACGCCAAATTCTTGCTACTGGTTCGCTCAATCCGGTGCGAACCAGCTGAATACCACCACTGTGTTTCTTCCTCCCCCACTACTGCAGCTTATTGCTCCAAATCTGTATTATGGGAATAATAATACTGCCACACTGTATGCTGTATGGTATTATGAATAGATTGTGCACCAGGTAACATACAGCCTTAAAAACAGCTCCTCCGGATCCCAAAAGGTGTATTGAAATGCTTTCTTTTTTAAAAAGGCAAAAATTATTAACATCTGACTCAGTGGTGGGATTCAAATATTTTTACCTCCGGTTCGGTGGACGTGGCTTGGTGGGTGCGCTTTGCACGCGTGCACACACTTTGCGCGTGTGTGTGCCAAACATGTACTTTGCACAGGCGCAGAGGCATTTGCGTAGGTGTAGATGCGTTCTAACTCACCTCCTGCAAGCCTGCACAATCCCTGTCGCTTCAGCAGCTGTCGTGCAGCACTATTCTGTGAGGAAAGCAGCTGTGCTTCAAATTCAGAGGATAAAGGTGAGTAGGGGAGCCCAGGCGGGCGGGTGGGCCCAACAGCAGAAGGGCAGAGAGAACCGGTTTGGTCTCCACTGCTCATCGCTGCTACTGGCTCGGCAGAACCGGGCCGAACTGGTAGAATACCATCACTGATCTGACTGAAAAGCAATTCTACTGATTATATAGTATTACAATTTATTTATACTTAAAAGGAATAGAATAAAATTCAATTCCACTCCTGGATTTATGAATTGCTTTTTGGGGGTATGGCTCCTAGCATGGCCAAGTGTGCCTTTCCCAGGAAAAATTATGAACATCACCTTCTGGGCTGCTTGTGAAATTTTTTGAGTATCTAAAAGGACTATACACACCATAGTATTGTTGCTGCTACCAGCAAGCAAGATTAGATCATAAACTATTATAGCCTTTCTATCTGATGATTAGTGCTAAATGATTTGGAAAACAAGATTAGTTTGAAGGGTTCATTATTCCTAATAACTAATTATTCCTAATAACCTCAAAGTTTAAAATACAGTAAATTTCCATTTGTATTGGAGCTACAAATCTCAACCAACAAGATTCCAATACATTTGAAGGACAGGAATTTGTGAAAATCAACCTAAACACCAAGCTATGCCAAGTATTTGGGTAGCTATGAGTAATACTGATTTTTGTTGACTGCACAACCTTCAGTTGTCAACCATATTATTTACAAAGTGCTCAATAGTATATGTATTCTACAAATCTGCTTTGGGGTATGAGAAGAGGAAGAATTCAAGTTTAATTTCCACAATTACTGGACAGTTGAAAAGTTGTTACAACATGACAAATACAGTATGTATGATGCCAAGAAGACAAATATGTTGCCTCTTTTGTTTTCTTTTAAAAAACAAAGCTAAACAACTCTTTAGTGATTTTATAGCATCATCGTGTCTTATCTTGGCCAAGCTGGTGTCCTCTACATGTTTTGGAGCACAACTCTTACCAGCTCCAATTATAAACACCCCAACTGATTACAGATGCTTTCCAAAATAACTGAAAGGGAACAGAGGTTTTTTTTTATTATTTACAACTCATAAATTTTAACCCTTTTGGTTTATTCTCTGATTAGGAAACACCCATAAGAGTAAAAGAAAAAGCAGATTCCAGGAATTTGTTTTAATAGTCAAACTAGATCTGGAGCAGTGACCTCCCTCAGGCGCAAAGAACTTTCATGTACTTTCTAAATCTAGAACAGGGGTGTCAAACGCGGGTTGTCATGGTGGCATCACATGACGTATTGTAACTTTTCCCCATTCGCTAAACTGGGTGTGGGCGTAGCTAGCACGGGACGCATCTGGCCTGCGGGCCGCGAGTTTGACCCCCCAAAAATGACATTATTCAAAGAGTAGATTTTCAAACTGGAATACTTAAATAAGTTACATTAAAACAAGACCTATTGCCCTCTAGGACAGTGGTTGCCAACCAGTGGGCTGGGGACCACTGGTGGTCCATGACAAAATTTTGGTGGTCTGTAGAGAAATGTCCCCCCCCCAAAGCAATTAACCCAGGCTGCGCGGGAACATAAGGCTGCGCCGCCCAGATGGCCTGCGGGAACACAAAGCTTGCATTGCTTGCATTGCGAACAACACGAGGTAGTGATGGGAGGGGGGAAAGGGTGGAAGGGAGAACTTGCCCCACATGCCCCACACGCTTCACCTGGCCACTGGGCTACTTCTTTCCACTTCTTTCATCTTTTGCTTTTGGCTGCACGCAAGGAAAGCAGCAAAAGTCTTTCTTTGTCTCCCCCAAACTCTGCTAGAAATGAGTCTTTGGAACCCTGCAAGGCATCCTGCTCCAAGAGGCTGTGCTGGCAAAGACTCATTTCTGGTGGAGTTTGGGGGAGAGAAAGAAAGACTTCTGATGCTTCTGCTGCTTTCCTTGCATGAAGCCAAAAGTCTCTCTCTCTCCCGAGAACAGAGCTGGAGACGGTATCCTGCGATCCCAAATAAAGAATAATCAATCGGTAAGAAAACGGGGTGGGGAATTTTCCTGTAGACTTTTTTGGGGATTTTCCCAGGGTCTCTGGTTCGCGGGATTTAAAATTATGAGTTTGGTGGTCTCTGAGGTCCAAAAGGTTGGCGACCCCTGCTCTAGGATTAGCAAGCACTGTTCAATAAAAAACTGGGTCTGGAAGCCAGGATCTCCTTTTTGTCTCATCTCTTCCTGCAAACCATTGATAGCTTTTCTTACTGGTTTCTTATATATTCTTTCAGTTTTCACTTTCTTACTATTAACAATTTATTATAACAGTTGACCACCTTGCATGTAAGTTGTCATATTAAGTGACAGTCATAGTAAGTGGAACAATCTCTCTATCCTAATCATCCAGTAAATGCAAAACCTCTCTCTCATCAAATTTGAGTACTTGACACATGGACACATCTGTGTAATTTTCTTAGTATCATTACAGAAATGGTTTGCCGCTGTCTTTTCCCAGGATTTTTTAAAAAATAAAATAAAAATTCCAGTTCAACTTTTGGCCCTGAAATTCCCCTAATGGTCTCCCATCCAAATTCTAACAGACTTGGCCCCACTCAAGTTTTTAAGATCACCCAAGCTCAACTATGTGTCACTACCTAGCCACGCTGAGCAATCAAAACACTGGCTGTTAATATGAGTGATTCTATGTGAATTCAACAGCTTTCCTAACTTGTTTTCTTTTCTAACGTGTTAAATACTACATCTTCCATAATCATTAATCAGCAATTCAGTGAAGATCGGTATGTAATCTTTCATAACACCCCATTGTCTTTCTAGCATCCTCTTTGAAGGATGTGGGGAGAAGAGGACCGTGGGGAAGTTTAAAACACAACGCTTAAACTTTATTATCAGCCTCCAGCGCTAATCTTTAGGAAGTCAATTAAGACCTGAGTTTCCCTCGGACCCGGTTTGGTGGTTCAAAGGCTGGGGTCCCAAGCACTACAGTTAAGGGTGAGATCCATTGTGTTTGGATAAGACATTAGGATCGGTACCCAATGCTTTGAAGACGGAGCATCCTGGAGCAGGAAGCAAAACAAAAAAAAGCAAGCATCTGACATAGCAGTACAATCTAACTGGTAGGCGTATCATGGGAAAATAGTTTCCCAGTGGCAAGCATGGCAGTTAACAAATATTCAGAGATAAAATATGTTTTAGAAAGGGGCTAGGGCTGGTGCACGTAGTCAAGGCATTATTGCTCCGCACTAAGCATACTACTTC
Organism: Notechis scutatus; assembly: GCF_049901735.1. NCBI lineage: Eukaryota > Metazoa > Chordata > Lepidosauria > Squamata > Elapidae > Notechis > Notechis scutatus. The sequence continues at coordinate 131,394,180 of NC_142012.1, forward strand.
TCGTCTACGGAGATTCTCAGTCATCCTGGTCATGCTTGTCCCGAAGGTACTTTTTCAAGAGGCAGCTGGACTTTCAGAGCTGAAGAAGCTCCTTGGATGAGAGGCGAAACGTCTTCAAAGAAAAACCAGAAAGTCCAGTTGCCTCTTTAAAAAAAAAAAAAAAAAGCACCTCTGGGACTAACTTCTCATTAAGGAACCGCAGAGATGAGCAAAAGTCCCGCGCGGCGGTGCCCGCACTTTCCGTAGCACCCGACGGGACGACTACTCACGTAGAGCGCCGTGTGAGTCGCGCCGAAGAAGGGGAACTTGACGGCGATGGGCTGGAGACCAGAACCGCCGTCGTCTTGCTGAGGGGTGGCCGCGTCTCCCTGCGCCGGCCCGAAGGGATAAAAGCCAGCCAGCGGCACGGCGCCCTTGGCTCGCAGACGGAACCAGCTGCCGAGCACCAGCAGCAGCATCCATCCGGACAGGCCCCGCATCTCTTCGGCAGGCGCCGACAAGTAGGAGCTTGGAGACGGGGCCGGCTGAGAAGCAGCGTGCCTGGCAAGAGGAAGACAGCGGCAGCGAAGAGGCAAGAAGCTCCCCGGGCTCCTGTGGCAGCAGGACCAAGCCGGTTGCAGAGCCGCCGCCAGGCACCGCTCGGCGAGCGACCAGAAGAAGAGCGATTGCTCAAGCGAAGCCCCGCACGCTCCCTAAGCCTCTCTGTGCGGCGGCGAGGGGAGGGCACAGCGCCTCATTCACACAGGTCGGGACATACATATTCATATCCTAGTCAGCCAATTGGGATGGGATCTGACGGAGGCGTCCCGGGAACTTCGGGGCGGAGTTGGAAGGCTCAGCCTTCTCTTAAAGCGCTATGAAGATCCGTCGGGGGACAGTTGAGGCTTTGACTCGCGGAGCAGCGGCGGCCGAATGCAGGCAAGTTCGTTCAAGGCACACCGTCTTGCGGTCTTAAGCTGCCGTGCCTAGTGAGTTCCCTAAAGAAGGATGGGACCGGCTGCCGCTTTGCATTCCCCCCCTCCCCCACAGCTCTTTAGTAAGTCACAAGGATTAGTTAGCGTTTGGCATCCTTTTGAACTTCTTGCTCCCAAACCCCAAACTGGTTTTCTGCTTGCAGGCCTCGCTAGGAGGATACAAAAGCAAAGATTCTGCGCTACACCGAACCATAAGCGAGCTAAGCACTTGGAAGTAATTTGCTTTGTAATGTATAATTGCAAATGAACCCAAGCGCACCAACGTGCCTACCGTCCCTGTCCTATTGTTTCTCTTATTCTTTTATTTTTCTTATATGTACCCATTTCATGTATTCACAACTATGTATACACTTATACTTATTATCTTGTAAACAATTGGCAAATCAAATAAATAAATAAATAAATAAAAATAAAATAAAGACAACATGACTGCACTGTCTCTTGGGCATAGGAGCTCCTTGTGCTCAGAAAACAGGCAACATGGCCTAAAATACTTCTTAAGACTGGTAGGGGGGAACGTATCAAGAGCTTTTTTTCTGTCATATTCCGACTCTACTTCTCACTGCTTCTTGCATGAAAAGGCTTCCAGATTCCATGTTCATGGAAGTGTGGTTAAAATCTCATAGAGTCCGTGTCTCCCAACCCTCATTGACAACAGTGATCTAGTTGAAGCAAAGGTGTATGTGAAAAATATTTTCTTCTATTCCCAGAATCGATTATCAAAGAACATTCTTCTTTCTAGCAAAATATGATTCTCCCTTATTTTCTTCACTTTATTGCTATTTTCTGGATCTTGCAAACCAAGGCTGGCTCAACGATATACTGTGCCCTTAGGCTACAGTGACTGATGGTGTCACCTGATGATGATACAAAAGTCTGTATTTTTGGAATGATTTGGCAGGAGTGGCAATGTTGGGCATCACCTAAGCTTTGAAATGGATGCCCGAGCCAGTGTCTTCTTGGCCTTAGCCCCAGCTACAGATTCTAGTGTTTCAAGATGTTTTAAGACTAACCTGCAGTTTACTGGTAGCATAGGTGGACAGGCAAAAGCCACTACATTACAATCCAAGCCGCAAATTTTAGTCTAGCCAGTTGTGCAAACTCAGCTTGGGTGATCACTTTTATAGTTCAGAGTATCATGGATGCTATGAAAATTGAGTTGTTAATCATGATAATGTTAATCATGGTTAAGGGTGCATAATAATTGAGAAGAATTTAAATCTAAGCCACTTTAGTCTAAATTGGCAAGCATGTCAAGTACATGTTAGCCTATTGTAATTTGCTGTTATAAAATAGCATATAGGAGTGAATAAAATGTGGTTGTATTAATAACGGGCAAGCATGTCCTGCAACTGTAAAAGACATTTTATTTTTTAGATTTCTTTTATCCCACTTTTATTACTTTTTTAAATAAGGTGGTAAATATACCTGAGACTCCTTCTTCCTCCTATTTTCCCCACTCTGTTAGGTGCGCTGGGTGGAGAAAGAGTAACTGGCCCAATGTTACTTAGCTGGCTTTCATACCTAAGGCAAGACTATATCTCAGAATATCCTGTTTTTTTAGGCCAGAATCTTAACCACTACACTAAATGGGCACTCAAATTATAACCATTACACTAGATGGCACTAAACATTAGATTACAATGTGATTAACAAGTGTATGACTGGTGTTACAAAAAGATAGGGCAGTTAGTTCAGTTAACTGAGCTCAGAATCTGCAGAATTAATGCAAACACAGATTCTAAAATTAAGTACTACTTCAAGTATCCAAGCATCCTCATCTGAGTTCTTCTATAGAGAATTAATATTGCTATTAAAGATTTTATGAATGGTGGGGTGTGAATAAAAAGGACAGAGAAATACATTGAGGTATTCAAGGTGCTTGTTGGAAGTGGTACATGTTGAAATTTCTAATGGCTTTTGCAACTAACCAAATCTGATAGAGTACCAGACAACAGTATATTTCTATTTTAGTTAAGTTTTGTGGCTGTCCTATTTTTCACGCTCCATTTTTGTGTCTTTTAATATAGCCATGTTCATTGTTATGTGTGTGTGTGTGGGGGGGGGGCATTTTCAGGATCAACTTTGTACCCTTCCCTTCAACCTTTGACTTTTTAGGTAGATATCCCAATGGAAAGCTTATGACAAGTGTGACTATATGTATTTCTTAATCTATATTATTTAGGGAAATAAATAACTTCCTCAATTTTTCTTTTTGGGATCAGTTGTTCCACCCAAGTTCAGTTTCATACTCTTTGCATTCCCCTGAAATCATAATTCTTGTATATATTGAGGGGGGTGTCAGATTGCTGTTCATGGACCACACTAGCCTGAAGTTTACATTCAGAATCATCAGATTGGAAGGGGTTATTTGTGTTTTGAGTCCAACTGTGCTTGGTGCAGGAATCTAATCAAAGCATTTTTTGACAGAAGTTCTGCTTGAACATAGCTATTAAAGAGGTGTCCGTCACCTGTCATAGTGAGTGATTCTGTTGTTGAAGTACATTTCCTGTAGGGAAGTGTTTTTTTGCCTTTTTTTCCCAGCAATTCTAATGGGAATCTGTCTTAAATCAGTTATTCTATACCCTATATGAATGAGCATTATTACAGTACTTTAAATCATTATTCCTTATCTTAATGATAAAAAAAAACTTGACCTTTTTTCTGTTTGATATCCTTTCAGATATTTGAAGTGTATTATCATATTCTCCCTTACACATGCCCAATTTCTTTCACCACATTGACTACCTCCCCCCTCCCCCCCAATCATCTCATTACAATTTCCATGTCTACTTTAGTTGGTATGATTTTTTCTTAATGTTCAGTGTAGTCCACAGGTAATCACAATATTTGAGGCAAGAGCTGACCAGTGCAGAACTATTACTAGAATCCATGCTTCAGTTGATGCAGCCTGAAAATTAAATTTGCCTTTTTAAAAAAAAAACCATATTACACTGGCGATTCATATTCACCTCCAGTTTGTCAGAGTAGGAATGTTGGCTATGTGAACAATTGATTGCTTCGTAGCATGAAGCCTGAGAAATTAAAAATCAAGCTGTAAGCCGTGGGGAAAGATGAGAGAAAAAGAGTTTCAAATTTCAAATGTGGTAGATATAAGAAGTAACTTCACTTTCACACTGACAGGAAAAAATCAATTGCTTCAAGAGGTTCAAACATGCAATCAACATTTTTATTAGGCCATGCCTTGTCAAGTGTCAGGATAGTATCACAGCACTGTTGCAATTGGGGGAACAGGCAAAACTCTTGTCAAGGAAGGAAGAAAGGAAGGAAGAGACGAAAGGAGATTCATTTCACTGGAATGTGTATGTTCTACAAAGTGAAGTGGTACACTGGTCCTTTGGTTGTCTTGATGATGGTGGGCACTTATGCATATAGATAGGAGCCAGTGACCTGGAGCAGAGGTCTCCAAACTTGGCAACTTTAAGACTTGTGGACTTCAACTCCCAGAATAGTCTTAAAGTTGCCAAGTTTGACCTAGAGCTTCAAAAGCAGTGTGTATCAGGACTTCTCAGGCATATGTTGCCATTTAGGGAGCTTTTGAATGAAACCTGCTTGCTGTTGGTTCTCCCTTCTATTTGTTTTGACAGTAGCAATAGCACTTGGACTTATATGTGGCCCCATACTGCTTTACAGCACTCTCTGAACCGTTTACAATGTCAGCATATTGCCCCCAACAATTTGGGTCCTCATTTCACTGACCTTGGAAGGATGGAAGGCTGAGTCATATTCGAGCCTCGTCAGGGTAAAACTCCAGGCTGTGGGCAGAGTTAGCCTGCAATATTGCATTCTAGCCACTGCACCACCAGTGTTTAATGCTTTAGTATTGTTAAATGTTAAAATGCCCAACAGTAAGATTAATGAAACAAATAAGAATCCCAGCTTCTCTGATTTACAAGTCCACTCATTTAAAAATAAAAATAATAAAAAGCAAAGGTGCACTGTGAGCAATAAATAGAAAGCAGTAAATAGCCAGGGACAAAATGGCTGTGGAAGACAGTGACCTGGGATCAAAAGGAAGTGGAGATTCTGCAACTGTTGCACGGTAGCCAATTGGAAACATTTGCTTACAATGAAGTATAGCAGATAGACCACACAGCACACTTTGTCAGCAACAGTTAGAACAACTATTTGTAAGATGAAGTAAGACAAAGCAAAGCTGCCTTCGTGGTGGTCTGGGGGTAGGTTGAGGATCATGTGCACTTCTGTACTTTAAAAAAAAACAATTAGTCAACTGTCCCTGTGCCAGCGCAAACCTTAAGTCAGGTATTTCTCATCCTAAAGCTGTTGTTTAATTTCGGTTTCCTAAGTGATGAACTTTCCATTTGTGTCTGTTAAATTTCATCCTCTGTGAGAAGTTTATTTTTTCCTCCAAATAGTTACAGTACTGTGAATGGGGAAGGAACACGGACAAGAGCAAAACTCCCTTCCTACATCTTCAAAGTCCATTGATAGCATTGTAGTTGTTCTTTGCAAAAAAGGGACATATCTGTAGCTTCTACATATCTGCTACTTTTTAAAGCTTTTGCTCTGGAAGAGCATGTATTTCACCAGACATTTGGTTTGGTCAGCTTTAATCCCTTCCAAGGGAAAGTCATTGTACATTTTTTCCCCTCTTTGCTTTCTTGTAGAGCCAAACTGTTATCCACCCTGCCCTTCAGAGATCCATCTTTCTGCCCTCTATCCCATAGTGTCTGTTTTTCCATTTCCAAAGGATCAATGCCTGATTCAGAAGAATGATTCTTATGGACTAATTCTCAGAAGTTCTGAGAACTGAAGAAGCTTCTTGGATAAAAGTGAAAATGAAAAGTTTTCAAGGAAAGAACCAAGAAAGTCCAGTTACCTTTTAGAAAAGCACCTTTGGGATCTAAGTGTAATTTGTATATTTGGTACAGGTTATTTATAGTCCTTTCCACAGTCTGCATCTAGAAGCATCGTTGATTAGCTGCACTTTCCCATTTTCGGTTTCCTATCATATCATCTGTTTTATTCTGATGTTGTACATCTGATTATTGCAGTTTCTACAGTCTACATTTATAGAATCTACCTTTATAGTTATACTAAGTTAATAATTCTAGCAAACTGTTCAAAGAGTGCTGTAAAGCAGTATGGGGTCATAGATAAGTCTAAGTGCTATTGCTATTCTTAAAACAAATACAAGGGAGAATCAATGGCAAGCAGGTTTATTCAAAAGATCTCTAAATGGCAACCATATGCCTGCAAGGCTCTGATGCGTACTGCTTTTGAAGCTCTACGTCACTGGCTCCTATCTATATGCATAAGTGCTTACCTATCATTAATTTATCTCCTGCATTTACCTAATCCAAATTTTCCTGAAATCTAGGTTCCTTTGTTTTTATCAGTGTTAGTATCCCATTCATCCATTTGTTGATGTTGAATATAATTTGCCATAAAATCTATCAGTGTGTATAATTGCATCTATGATTGCTGGATAGCCTTGCACAACACTGGTGTTAACTGAATAACTATTAATTCTAATTGACATGATTCCGTAATTTACTAGTTTATAACTGAACATACATTTAGCAATATTATTTTTGCTCCACTCCTGAATATGATCTCGTGCTCTGAATTAGTGTATGAGGTAATTATCTGATTTAAAGTGGTGTAGCCCATTCCATCTGTTTATTTTCAAACATCCATGCTTGATAGACAAAAGTGACCACCCCAAATAGAAGCAATATATTGTTTATTTATCAAGAGTATAAGAATAAGATAGCCACATACTCCTCCTAGAACTTCTGAACAAGCTCAAGTTCCATTTGTAAAAGAGCAACATTTCCATTTTGAAATGTCAAGTTTTGCTTTATTTTATCTTGTCATATTCCAATTGTAAAGGTTCTTACAAAATAGCTCACTAGTGTTTGCCACATGTCAATATGACAGATCTACCAATGGAAAATTTTCATTTATTCTTTTTAACTTGTCTTTGAAGACAGTTAGTTTGATCTCCTTGATCAAATATCTCCATTCAATCTCCTTATTTACTTGCTTGGTGAGTCTGACTCCATGTTCACTTATGCAATGATTTCTTGCATCCATCTGCAATTCCTTGTCATTCACTTTATCAGTTTTATCACCTGGGCTGAGAGAAAGAAGCTATTGGTTTTTTTACTCTAGTGATAGCAGAAAACTAGTGGTCTTGAACTGAGTGGATGTGTGAAAGCAGTGATCTATAATAGGATTGCTGGGAAGAACAAGATTACTACTATGAGCAGCTTTCTGTTGAATAAATGTTGTATATGTGTAAATAAGTGCCTTTCAACCAGAAATACATGTGGCCCTTGGAGCCCATAGCTTGTCTAGTTCTACTTTGAAAAGAAAGGATTACAATCTCCAATAGGGCTCTCTGGTTTTGCATTCTAAGTTATACTCAGAAGAATGCAGATTCAGCTCTCTCAGCTATTAAACACACCAACCATAGATAACTGTTATTTGCTTAACCCAAATTTCTGTTTATTGCATAAACTGTAAAGTAATTACACAGGCTGAGTTTCTACAACATTTAGATTAATAACTGGTGAGCTAGTTTATGATCCAGTGTATCTTATGAATAGGGAAACGGCAAAAAGAAGATAGTTGAAGGGTTAAAGGAAAATATGAGATTTCAAAGGTTGCAAATATACATTGCAAATATATAGTCAATGACACATTGAGCTTTGCTGTAGTTTAGCTATATTTTGTTGAATATACCAAAATATCTGCATTCACAAATAGTAATTTATAAGTTTACAAACATAAAAAGTTGAATTCACATAATATTTAAAGTCTAAACAAATCATAGTATAATATGTGAATCTATGCATTTTTGTTTCTTTATCAGCTTCTCTCCATACCTTACCTTCTAATATATTTGGCAGTGTCTTCCCGAATTCTGAGCCAGGATTAGCAACATCTTGGTTGATAATCTGAGGAGCTGTTATTCAAATGTATATTGTAAGTACTCAGTCCTTGCCACTTAGATCTTTAATATACATCAGTTAAAAATGTGTAAAAGATTTTCTTCATCTGAGGTGCTGGTAGTCTCTTCTTAGTCCATTCACTATTCCACAGCCAATCTTGAACTATTTCCTCCCACAGCTCCTTGTAACTTTTCTACTTCTTTTTCTGTCTTCCCTCACTGTCATGTGGTTTAGAATTAATACTGTGGCAAGCTACATTTTACTGAATGAGAAACAATTAAATGGATGTATACAACTCACTAAGGCAAAATCAGATAACTCATGATGCAGTTTAGTACAATGACTGAGCCCAGTCAATCAATTCCTTGATTTGTAGATATTCTCTGGGTCCTAAGAATCAAATCTGAATGTTTGATAATGTAATTCTTGTAATCATGCTTGTGTATCTCTATGAATACAATGAAGAATTAAAGGACAAATTAAAGCTAAAAATATATATATATGACCAGAATCCAGAAATGAAAGGAGTATATGAAATGAAAGAGCCGTGGTGGTGCAGTGAGTAGAATGCAGTACTACAGGCTACTTCTGCTGACTGCCAGCTGATTGCAATTTGGCAGTTCATATCTCACCAGGTTCAAGGTTGAATCAACCTTCCATCCTTCCAAGGTTGGTAAAATGAGGACTCAGATTGCTGGGGGCAATATGCTGACTCTGTAAACTGCTTAGAGAGGGCTATAAAAGCACTGTGAAGCGGTATATAAGTCTAAATGCTATTGCTATTGCTATATGTCCCTGTCACTTTTGCTGTCAATCATAAAATCAAAGCTCTGTGCTCTAAAGATGATAATATGCCACAATAATATCCTACTAATTCCAATGAAGAATATATGTGGCTCAGATTTGAACTGTTGGCATCTTGGTGTTCTCTGAAGGTGCTTTTCTTCCTGCATCACATTTCATTAACAGGCTAGGTACATCATCAGTACATGAAAACAGTTCCAGGAAGAGAAGCATCCAAAATCCAACAATACTTGTGTACTGCATGGGGCAGATTGAACCGTCTTTGTGTTATAGAATAAATGAACACAAATTTAATATCAGAAAATTGGAAGGAGAGTGGACTTCTGGTTTGGGCTTCTTCAGCGATGGACCGAAATCACAATCGTCCACGGTTTTGATCCATGCTCGCCGCTGGAGCACCCTGAACTGCCCGGATTTGGGGCTGAAGTCACCCCATAGAGGTGGTGAAGAAGGGGGAGCTGTCAGCGGGGTTGAGGAGAGCCGCATCTCTCCTCCTCGGCTGGCCATTACTCCCTTTCCCAAAGGCGGTTGCAGCGGTGGTCAGAAATGGCCACCTCAAAGAAGAACCCGACCGGACAAGATTGTGCAGGAGGAAGTTTAAAGGAGAAAGTTTGACTGACTGGGTTGAATGGAGAACATCTATTTAAGGTACCTGGAACTTGAATTTTAAAGACTAATACTATTCCTAAAAAAGATTTTAAGCTGCGAAAGAGAAAGGAAACGGCTTTTTTCCCCTCTAACATCAACAGTTTTAACTGACTTGGAACATTAAGAAGAAGAGATTTGAATAAGAAATTGATACTAATCTACTTTGACATTAATAGGCTATTTCTAGCTGAAAATAGAGTGTCAAAGGGATAAAGATTCTTGGATAATTTAAAAACTTTCTTTAAAAAAAGAAAGAAAGCAGCGGAGGGAAAAAGGAAAAAAGAGGGTGGAATCTGGAAAATGGAGGAGACTACCTGGAACTTAAAAAAAAAATTGATAGTGGAATTTTAACAAGGCTTGCAAAAGATACATTGTAGCTGAAACTTTGTTATAAGATAACAAAGCCCCTGGAAAGAGAAAGTGAGAAAAGAAACAGTTTTGAAGCAAGAAACAGTTTTGGATTATTGAATGATTCCTGGAACTTTGGATGGAGGATCCTAATGAAATAAAATAAAATCAATTGGGGGTTGTTTAAATTTTTTTTAAAATGGCATCACTCCTAGAAGAGTTAAAAATGAGACTTAAAGAACAAAAAGAAGAAGCACAAGACGGAAGAGGATCTTTTGGCTTCGTATTTCAATTTTTAGAAATGGAGATCTTGAACTATGAAAAACAACGAGAAACACTGGCAGAACTAGAAGGGCGGGACAACGAAGAAGCCATCTTTAATGACCAAGCAATTTTAAGCAGGGTAAAAAAGGGAAAGGGAGGAAAGGGAGTTAAAAACTTAAGCATTGAAGCAACAACCAAAAAAAAAGAGTAATTTGAAAAGTAATCATAATATCAGGAAGAAGCAGAAGGGAGGATCACAGAAGAGAGAATCAGATAGAAAAGGGAATAAAAAGGGGAGGGAGAAAAAGAGTGGGAAGAGGGAAAGGAAAAGAAGCTACAAAAGACAGAAACAAGATATAGAGGTACAGGAAAAACGTACAAGAATTAAAGGTATAAACCTATTTAAAAGACACAGACAATGGTTAAAATTTAACTTAAGGAGAGGATTCTGCAAGGGTGCATGGGATAGCACTGTTATATTAGAAATAGAAAAGGGTTAGAAAATATGTTAGATGATTAAAGTGATAGAAAAAATTTCTATTGATGTGTAGTGGAATATTTGTTTGTAAAGAGAATAAGGCTCTCAATGATTTAAAAAGAACGTTTAAAAAAAACTGAAAAGAAACATGGAAGATTTTTATCAGTTGACAAGATGAACTTGAATAAGAATAATTATTGATTACTGTTAATAACTATTGTTTGGTTTTTTTTATTTAAAGACAGTAATAAGTAAAATATGAAATATAGATGATTAAAGTGAAAGACAACTGATATTACTAGGTAATGTTTGTTAAAAGAAATAGAAATGTAAAAGATTGTTATTAATATTAATGGCAGAGCTGTACTTAAAAAGAATAATTATTCCATTTACTATTGTTATACATATATACACAGATATATATACATATATACTTTTTTCTTTTAAGAATTTAGTGTGTATTTTAAGGGAATGTACCAAGCAGAATTCGATTGAAAATAGGTATGTGTTTATAAAATAGAGGTTAGAAAATGAATATTATAACTGTAAAGATGTAACTTAAATTTTTAAATAAGATTTGAAAAAAGATACAAAGGCGTTACACTCCAGTCTAGTAATTACAGGGGAAAATTTGTTTTATGTGAAAAGATAATATGAAATTGTAAACAGGACAGACGAAAGTATAAAAATATTGATTAGAAAGATTTTAAAAATTAGAAAAAGATATGTAATTTAATTAAGAAAGGAAATACCCTGTTTCTCCAACAATACAGCCTCCCCCAATAGGAAGTCCCAGCATATTTTATAGGCATGAAATGAAATTAAGCCCCTCCCCCAAATTAAGGCCTATATTAAAACATGCAAAATGGGGGGAATGGTGGGGGCTTGCCGTTAGGAAGTACTTTTGTTGCACACCCGAATATGGTGCTGCCTGCGTTGACCCCGATATGAAGTGCCCCACCAACGCTGAGGTCAACATCCAAGCCTTCGCCACCTGCCCACCCAAAGATGCAAGTGGGGGGAATTAAGTCACCCCGAAAAGACAGCCTAGCCATTTTTTCGGGCTCAAAAAAAAGACCTGGCCTTATTATATGAGAAACACGGTAGATAATTTAAAATAAGGCTATAGGAAGTAAAGAAAGGGAAAAGCTATTGAAAAAATTGTGAAAATAGTTATAAGATATGGATTAGAATGTATAAGATAAATATGTATTGAGTTTATGTCTGTATGGAGAAGTGATAACTCAGGGCCATGCTGTTCTCAAAAAAAGATATTTTATTTGTATTTGTATGTTTTGTGAAAACTTAAATACAAATTTTATTAAAGAAAATATGAAGGAGAGCGGAGAGCAGGACAGAACATCGTTTTAACTTTCTAGGTTTTCACATACTTGGTTTTCTAAGTGAGCAGAGATTTACCAAATTATTCACATATATGTGAGACTTGGTTATAATATAAAAATAAAACCAAAAGGGATTATATTATATCGAAAAACTCTAATCCTGCTTTCAGTTATAAGAAAAAAAAATATGCATCCAGGAGCAGCTTCAAATATTTGTTTACCTTCACATCTTTAGTCAGTTTTCTAATTATCAATATGTATAAAAATGACTGCTTTGATTCTAAATGGAATTTAGATTTTTTTTGTATTATGATTGAGAGTGCTATTGGGCTTTCCTACTTCTGAGGCAGAATGAAACTTTTCTGAGCCTGTCTGATAAAATAATTTGCTTAAGATAAACGCTGACTTTTTTTTAAGCTAAGACAAAGAGCTACTTGAGTATGGCATGTAGTTTAAAACACATATTGCGAGAAAGAATTTCCTGGTCTTATTTTTAGCATCTCAAAAAGAAAAAAAGAAAGCAACGTGCCAGTATTAAAAGAGGAAACAAAATCTTTTTACTTTCTTTTTGATAACTCTTATGCACATTCTTTCATTAATTCTTATATGGCCTTAGCCACATTTAAAACAAACATATCAGCTCTAGAAACCTTGACAGTTGTCAAGGACAAGATGAATATAGCTAGGCATGAATTTTTTTTCCTAACATGAACATTGTATTTCTGGGCATGGCCTCTAACTAAGTTAGAAGTTTCTGGCATAGCCTTCTGAAGGAATAATTTACAAATAGAATTCCAGGAAATACTTCAATTAATCCCACTAATTTTGATATATTTATTTGATGACTAAATCTTTGCACAAATTAACAGGCTTCTCAATAATGAGATTTTCACTGAACTTTAGTTGGACAAGCATCAATTTGATTGTGTTTAGTTTAACTGTCATGACTTGCAATGTTTACAGGTGTCCCATTTTTCCCTAGAAGAGTAGAGCTACACTGAAGATTTAAACCAGTCTTAAGAATTCAAGGGTTCTTGTGGAATTCTCAAGAATCAGGATATTCACAAAAATGTATTTTCCAGAGTGCTTGTGGGAAATCTTAACCCTTTGGCTACATCGATGAACACTTTTAGATCAGGGTAAGGTTAAATGACAGCAATATGCATGCACATACACACAGGATCAATAGATAGATAGATTGTTGTTGCCTGAGTCACATACAACACTAGGCATTAAACAATGGCTTTTTCACAAATGAAAGCAAATACCATACATGTCCCAGGATAATGCTGCAGGATCCAATCTGGGCTGGTCACTGGGACCAGAGGCTTTGTCTTCTGAGCTTTTGGACTCATGTTGGAACTCATCCTCAGGGAACTTTTCTCTACTGGAATGTGTAGAAAGAAGTTACCTCAGGATGGGCTCCAGCATGAATCTGAAAGCTCATAAGACTAAATCTTTGGTCCCACTGTCTGACCCAGACAGTGTCTCACCAACCCAAACATACCATGATATTATATAGCAGGGGTGTCAAACTCAAGGCCTAGGGCCTGGATCCGGCCTGCGAGGTGCTTAGATCTGGCCTGAAGGGCTGCTCTGGAAATAAGTGAAGGATTGGCCTGCGATGCCTCTACCAGCAAAAATGGAATTCAGGAGGGCCTTTGTTTTTGCTGGCAGAGGGTTGCAGGAGGCTATCACAGCCAAAAACAGAGCTCAGGAGCCCATTTTCACTGGCAGAGCACTCAGGCCACCACAGGCACCCCAACACTAGTGACTTCAAGCTGGACACACCCACCCTGTCCCCACAAGGTCGAACACAACCCTGATGTGGCCCTCAATGAAATCGAGTTTCATACCTCTGTTATATAGTATGATTTTTTTAAAAAAAATCCCAAACCTGGATAAGTTACCCAAATTGGGTAAAATTGGTTTTCCTTTGCTTCATGACACAAGAACCATTACCCAATCACAATTAGGGCATTTACATTGACTTAAAGTGTTTTATCTACATTGGGTTAAAAAAAAACAGTTTGGGGTAATGAAGGAAAAGTTTGAAAATCATTATCTTAGAGGTTTGTGATGGCGAACCTGTGGCACGCAGAGCCACTTCTGCTGACACACGAGAGATCGCCTGGAAAAGCCCCACTGCGCATGTGCGTGTGCCCCCCACCAGCCAGCTGATTGTCAGGTATCTGATGTAAATGTGCATGGGGAGATGCATGCGTATGCACAGGCACATGCAACGTGCGGGAGGGGTTGAGTGGAGGGGTGTGGTGCAGGGGGGTCACGCGCACATGCACAGGGGTAGGGGAGTTGCGCATGCATTGCATCATGGGTGCAGGCACATGAGCGCACTGCACACACACTTTTGGCACGCAACATGGAAAAGGTTAGCCATCACTGTCTTAGATGTTAATGGGCTTCAGACATCTATCTATCTGTCTGTCTATCTATCATTATAAATCGGAAGACACGTAGTCCCAGACAGTGTGGTTTGTCAGCAATCAGTTAATGCTTAATGTGACATGCAAGCCTAGCCAAGTATGCTTTATGCAATAAGTCTTGGTTAAATGAACCATGGCTTAGTGGTATGTGTGAAGCAGCTTGTTAGGAATGATAGTCACCTAACAGTTGGGTTGGCAATATATAAACCAGGATAGTCATTTAATACTGTTGTATCTTTAAGAGAATGTTGTAACCTGGGATTGGCTGAGGTTCCTCCAACAGCCATAAGATGGAGCCAGAAACTTGGTTTGTTCTCTCTTGCATTTCCCTGTTGCTTTTTGCCTGATCGTCGTTCTGCTTGGATTGCTGTGAGTCTTGCAACTATTAGCAAACTCTGTTTACTGAACTTTGATGATACTGGACTTCGTTTTTGGATTATCCCTGGACTGATCGTATTGAATACTACCTGCTTTAACCGTGAATGATTTGGACTGTTTGTTGGACTTTGTTTACCTGTTTACTGGAAGTAAAACTTACATTTTACTATTCAGTGTATCTGTGTACTGATTGTATGTTATTCATCACCACTCTTACTACGTTTCCCTGAGTGCACTCATTTTTCTAACAGGGAATACCTCAACACAGCTCAGTATTTTTCAGTGTAGAGATGATCGTCATTTCTCAACAGATTAGATCATGAGGACAAATAAAGCTTCTCAAATAAACAACTACATAGGCTATCCATCTTCCTGAGACATTTTAATAGGAAGCATCACAGCCAGCTAGGCCATTTTTCTTCTTGACAGCAAAGTTGGCAATCCACATGTTGAGAAGCCATTCCTTCCCCTGGAAGTTGGAAAACAATATAGGAAGTTCGTGGCTAAGAACATACTGTACATATAACAATTATTTTTCTCATTAGTGTCTTGGAAACTGAATTAATTAAAACAATAGATTCATTCCAACATATGGTACTGTGAAAGTTAACTTAAAAAGCAAGTTCTAATATTTCCACTTTGTGGCTTCACTCTCCTGGGAAACAAGTGCCACGAGTATGAGATCATCTCATTTCCTTTTCATACATAGGATTGTATACCATGGTAGCATTGTATGTTGTTTGTCATTCATACAGCTCTGGAACAGTTTTAGTCCCGCAAATGCAACTATCTCCTCTCATTGAATCACAGCTGAACCCATGTATGTCACTTGGCTATCCTGCCACATAAAGGGAGGCTTATTCCTATTTAATTCCAGCTTTATCTAGGGACATATTTTAGAGGATATACAAAAGCTCATTAAGATCCACCTATGCAGCTTACCACTCAGGAATAAAAGTTATAAACTAATTGACAAAGTTGTGCAAGAATTAGCTGAATAAACAGTGAACCTTTAAGCAAGTACATACTTTGTTTCCAAAGAACAAACTAATCTTTAATCCTTGCCTCTTTAGTTAACAAGTATTTGCTCCCTTTCCTGTTTGTTCCGTGTTGTTCTTTTCCTGTATTTATCTTTTTTATAAACCTCACGAAATTGCTGTGGTATGCAAGGTGGAAAAGATGCCTGAGGAGGCAACCAGATCATCTCCACTGGTGCTAACTGATTTTGTTGATGCTTGTATTCCAATGTTCCCTTAGATTAGCAAAGAAATCAGAATTCATAGACTGTGAATTATACATAACCCTTACTCATATTTGCATAGCACCCTGGTGAATTTTAGTAACAGAGCCCAAATCTGGTGGCCTCACTTTTTGGTTCTTTTAAAACTTTGCTTTAAATTTCTAAGGCTGGATACACCCATGTCCCTTCAAACATGCCATTCCATCCTAGCCCTCCACCTCTCCCCATGGAAAAATGTGATATTTCATCCCCACTCCTCTGGAAATGTGACTTCTATGAGTCGAAGTGGCAAAATAATAGCATGCTTCTTAAGACTACACGCCATGCTCCTTGGCCAATGATACATGGCTTTTCAGATCCCTGAAAAGAGTTTTCCCTTTTAAAAGATGGCAAGGGAGATAGGTGTTTCTTGTAGTTTGCAAAAAAAAAAAAAGTGTTTATGAAGCCGAGTTATAAGAAGCTCATGTGGTTGCAAAGAAAGTTGTACCTAATACTTCAAGTAATATTTACAATTACTAGCATTTTTATCTTGTCAAAATAAGCAAGTAAATTGACAGATTCGTTCCCTTATGAAATATATTTTACATGACCCAACAAAAGTTGCTGAGTTGTACTATGTAAGTTAAATTGATCATGACTAACATGTCAATCATACACTTTCCTAGAAATAAACCTATTGATATGTGGGTATTATTTTATTTAATAAAAGTAGGACATAATTGTGTGCCCATTCTGTTGCTTTCAAAGGAAGAGTCTCAAAAGCAGATCCTATGAATCCCTGGGACATGCTTCCAGGAACACATCTGTAAGATATCTTAATTTCAACAAACTGTTGTTGGATTTGTATCAAGTAACTCTGGTTTGCTTTTTGACTTGCTCTCATGTAAAGTAAGTCAGATCCCTCTTAAAGCTCCACTTCCAGTAGTCGGAACTATGAATTATACTATGGAGTTCATGATCCAAGTGGAGTATGAAATGGCTTAACAAAGCTGGTATTTGTTTTAATCCTTTTTCACCTTTCAAAACATACACATCCACACAATGGCAACTGTTATGATACATTTTGTAGAAAAACAAAATGTTGCAGTGTTTGTTGGTAGCTACAAGGGGAATGTTTAGCTTTCAGTGTTTGGAAGATAAATCTCTTTTCCACCGGGACCTTGTTTTGAAGCTGCTTGTATTCAATACTAAAAAAAGGCAGTAGAAATATCTGCTGTGGTAATTACTGCAAGGTCTGTTTCAGCGCTGAATGGAGGCCAAGGAACAGATTCCTGTGTAAGAACTGAAACTGAGCAGAAAAAGAACAGCAGGGCTCAGCATCAGATTAACTAAATTCACCCGTGGAAACTTTCCCTCATTGGAGCTGACTGTGTTAGCAATGCATACCAATTTTCTGGGATTCCCAGCTCTTTGCCCAGGCGTAGGTCAAAACCAGGTGGTGGAAATTAAGAACACAACAAACTCCCTTTTGCCGCTTGGCACTTAATGTTCTAGCATTAAGGGCAATGATTTATGTTATTTTATAAAATAACAAAAAAAGGATCATTAGTGCTAGAGTCTTATCTATGAGAGACAGGGCAGAAAGTGGTCCTTGGAGGTTGGCTAAATTAATCTTGATTTAGACAAGCTTAAAGAATGAATAAATCAACCACATTATGGGCACAGGCATGTCTGCATTTCATAAATAATGGAACTGGGATTTCATGCCAGCATAAAAATAGGTCTAAACTTATGGATATATACATTTTTTGCTTTATATGGAGTCTCAGGAATTCAGAGAAAATGTAAGTCAATCCTATAAAATGGCTGTCGTCTTCACTCATAAAACTGAAGCCACAGATAATACAATAGATTAAAAAGCACCAGTTCACTAGAATGTCTTTATTATTCCATCTGTACCATTCCAGCTTATCTTTTCTGTTTTTCTAGATAGGGGAACATACAAAGCAAGTGAACAAAGTGCCTCAAGTGAATAAGATCCCTCTAATGTAGGCATCTGTGGAAATAACTGGGCTGCTAGTGGTGTTTCCTAACTCTAAATTTTCCTGCTTTTAAAGCTTTTTAGATGCTATAATTCAAGTGGAACATGAACTTTGGCAACCACCACAGAAAATAAAGGGTTTACAGGCACATTAGTGCCTTTATATGCCATGGTATGGATCTAGTTCTGGAGTCAAACAATATGTATACAAATCAACATTAATAAAAATGACTGCAAATTTCATCATCTGATTCTTGATGCGCAGCATGTAACCTTAGTAAGTCAGCTTTAAGCAGATTTTAGCCATCAGAGATTTTCTCTAAAGAACCATGAAGAGTATTTTCAAAATTCCAGTAATTCTTAGCAATCCTTAACCTCCTTTTATAGAAGTATCAGGTTATTTGTTTAGTAATCATATCAGATGAATACATTTCGATCTTACTTTGTAATACAAGTATGACGCACTGTATGGGATTCAATTTGGACAGTGGGTCCTTTATGCTGTGTTTAATCAAGAAAGAGATCAACGCAATAGGGAGTTATAGGGGGCTGTTTTAACTGTTGTAGCAAGAATACTTGAATAAAGAGATTTGGGGATATCAGAAGGACAAACAGATTGTTTTGCCACAAAAGTTTTATTGGCTACAGTCCCCATCATCAGATGCATAAGTGATCCTCAGCCGTCTTGACAGCTTATACTATAACAAATCTGCCACAAAACTTTCTGCTGTTAAAAGTTGTCCAAATTTCAGGGCTACTACATCTTAAATACTATCTATTGCAAACATACTGTATAGTGTATTTCTTTATAAAATAATGCAAACTGCTTTCCTCAATTTAGGAAATGTGTTTTTACATCTTTATTTTACTCACTGGCAACATGCATTTCCCAACTTGATTCGGAAAATCAAATATTCATAAGGAAAAAATGTGCAACAATGATAACAGGTGATGTTTACAGCAATTCCAAGATGGCTTCTTGTCATTCCCAGGGAAACCAGTGTTTGATTCCAGAAGGGATTTCTTGGAGCCTGTCAGCTGGCAGAGTGGGTGGATGTCAAATGTTAACACTTTGACATATCTGGAGTCCAGCATGTCATAAAATGACTTAGGTTTGAATTAATCTGGCCACCTGCCACCATGAAAATGGGTTGATGTTCATAGACACAGCAAACATTCGATCAATTTTTGGGTATTGTTTTCACTATTCTTCCTAATTTCTCTATACTGTGTTATGAATTTGGTGCCAGCAGAACTGTGTTTTGGTATGATGCACAGGTTAATAGTGACACTGAGTGACTGCAACCAAATAGCCACCTCATGTATAACTATGCAGGAAGAGGAAGTTATAATTTTGCACAGTGCATCAAGCAATATTTGCCAGCAGGAGGGAAAATAATCTGACAACTGATGGAAATGCAGATATATAAATAGCAGGGTGCTCCTAGCAGACACCTGGAATGTCAAAGTTTGTACAGCCAGTACTGAAAGCTCTAAGAGATCATGCAGGGATACATCACCCCAAGACCCAAACAAATGAGAATCCCCTCCCTGTCAGATGTTCTAACTGAATTAGTTAAGCACTGGTGCCCTGGCTTTCAAGCATCTTAAAGAGAACAGCTGCCCACACAGCAGGGTTTCCTCTTGGCAGTTTGCTGCCTAGTTATTTGGTATCTTTACTGTGCCTTCCAAGTGTTCAGAGTATGTGCTATTTGGGTGGAGAAATACTGCATGCTAGCATTGCTCATCTTGGATCTTCAATTTCTCTGACTGTGCTTCAGTTGAGTGCCCTAATGCAAGAAATGAATGAATCCAAATCTTGAGTGTAAGAATCATGCTGAAGGATGGATTTGCTTTTGGGCCATCTGAGATCCAGGTGCAATGTTTGGCTTATTCATCATTTTACTGTATGAAGCACCTGGCTCAGGTACACCTGCCGTCTTCTCACTTCTTTATCCAATTGCTCTTTCAGAGAATTCACCTACAAAAACATAAGCATAGGCAAAGATAAATATGAATAGATAATTTAATTCAGAGTTATGACTTCAACTGCAACCAGTATCAGATTCATCAGAGCGGCATAATGAATTTTGGGGACAAATCATCCTTCTTGCTACATTCTTCTAGTACTTAAAAGTTTTCAGATTTTGACTTCACAAGCCCGGTAAGTATTAAAGCTGAGTCATTGCAACTAGGTCATAGTTACTATGTGTGCTTCATGACCCTAATGAGGATGGATTTAGATTCAGTTCTCACTGGCCTAAACCAATCCTTCATCTTCACATTCATTCAATTTCCTAAAATCAAAGCTGTAGGGATAGCATAAGCACTATGTTCAATTGTTTTAATTAACACCCTTAATTGTTTTCTATGACTTCATTCCATCACTTTCTTCACTTCTAAAAACTTGCTTACAAATGAGAGAGCTTCAGATAGAAAATTATGGTAATTTGTTTATAAGTATTTACACACAGTCCTGATGTGATTCTCCTACTTTATTTTCTCTTGTTGATAATTAGCTTGAATTATGATTAGGAGGCAGTGCTGATCAAATACTGTATGATCAAGCTAAAAAAAGTATAAATTCAAATTTGGATTTATTCTACTACAATGTGGGAGGAAGTCTTATAACCTTTTCTTTCTTTGGGAAATGGCTCAAGTATTGTGAATATTAAAATACTCACAAACCTTTTTAATGCCAGTACATTGAATCTTCTGGTTTAGGATCACCAAACAATCCTATTAAGTACAGCTGCAGTTCCTATTGTAAGACATTCTTGTGCTGAGCATGAATCAAAATTGAACTTTGCACCCTCCATCATCTTATTTTATTCCTCTCCTTCCTTATTTTATCCTGGAAGCCCTTATTTATCTCATAGATTGGCTGGGTTCTTTTTGTGCATTCATAAACTATAACATAGTTTGTTTGGTTTTGGCTTAAATTCATGTGTAAATCCAGCCTATGGCATCTTCAAATCATGAAGAAGACAAAAATGATTTAGAAGAATAAGTTTTGCTCATTGAACTAAAGCTTGATTAACCAAAGCTTATTGAATAAACTACAATCATCCATCCATCCATTTGTAACACTAATAGGATTTCTAAACTCAAATATTTTAAAAAAATATTCATCAAGAAAATCCAATGGACAGAATGATTTTTTTTCTGCCCTGCTTTAAGATATTTGGACTGATGTTCATTCACAGAGGAATTTGGAAAAAAATAAACTCTTTTCTCCCTGATGTCTTTAAACAAACCAAATCCTCTGGATTTTCTTCATTCTTTCAACCATTATCCCAATGCATACAAACATGGGAAATTTATATAAACCTTTCAGTGTGCATGTCAGTATTCTATTTACAGATTTTAGACATTATTAAGAAAAGAAAGTCAGTCTACACCTATATTATACCTGTTCTTCCAAATTTTTCACCCTTTGCCGATGGGTTCTTTCCTGGGATTGCAATGTCCGTTCGGCTTGGAGTTGAGCACTGCGTAGTCTTTCTGTTTCTAGTTCCATGTCCATCTGATGTTGTGATGTCAGTTCCATCAGTCGCTGGGCCTGTGTTTGTTCCAGCTCTGCAATCTGAACCTAGAATTTATTTATTTATTAGTTAGTTAGTTTGTTTATTTATTTGATTTGTCAATCACTTACAAGATAATAGATATAAGTATAAACATGAGTAAGAATACAGGAAATAGGTACAAATAAATGGGGACAATAGGACAGGGACGGTAGGCTTGATTGTGCACTTATGCACGCCCCTTACAGACCTCTTAGGAATGGGGTGAGGTCAATAGTGGTTAGTTTGAGGTTAAAGGAGTGGGGGTTAGAGGATGTAACAATAGAGTCAGGTAGAGCATTCCAGGCATTGACCACTCTGTTGCTGAAGTTGTACTTTCTGCAATCGAGTTTGAAGCGGTTTATATTGAGTTTGTATCTATTGTGTGCTCTTGTATTGTTGTGGTTGAAGCTTCATGGGGGTTTATGGGGGTTCATAGCTTCATGGGACTGTGATGTTGAATATGTTGGTAAAGTTGGCTTCCAGAGCTTCATAACTGCAGGGGTCAGCAATGTTTTTGTTTTGTTGTTGAAGGTTGCATGCCTTCAGAGGTAGCAATAGCACTTTACAGCAATCTCTGGGCAGCATACAATGTCAGCATATTGCCTCCAACAATCCGGGTCTTCATTTTACCAACCTTGAAAAGATGGAAGGCTCAATTCACCTTGACTCTGTCAGGTTCAAATTCCAGACTGCGGACAGAGTTTGGCTGCAATACTGCATTCTAACGACCATTCTAGCCACAAGGAGCAGGTAGTCCTTGACTTACAATAAAGAATTGAGCCCAAAATTTCTGTTGTTATGCAAGATATTTATTATGCTCCATTTTACGACTTTTCTTGCCACAGTTATGTGAATCACTGCAGTTAAGTTAGTAGCACGGTTCTTACATGAAATCAGCCTTCCCCATTGATTTTGCTTATCAGGAGGTTACAAAAGGTGATCACATACTTGGGACACTGCAACTGTCATAAATATGAACTATTTGCCAAGCATCTGAATTTTGATCATGTGACCATGGGGATACTGCAATGTCATAAGTATGAAAAATGGTCATAAGTCACTTTTTCAGTACCATTGTAACCTTGAAACGGTCACTAAATGAAGTGCTGTAGGTTGAGGTTCTAACCTGTACTCTGTTAACATGATAGCCTAACCTGAAGCAAATGGTGGGTGGGGCTAAAGGATCTTTTTTGTCTCTGATAATACCCTTTTCCTGTTCTTTTTTCTGATTCTTCTCCTGTTTTCTTAAAGTGATTTTTCTTTTTTCTTGCAGGTAGCAGATAAGGGGCAGGGCATGTTCACCATAAGCCTAAACTGGTCTCTTGTAACAGAAGAAGACCTACATTAATAGGTATTGTATTTCCTTCTCTCTGCCAGGGTTCCAAGTAATAGATCCATATCAAGCAAAATTCCAAGGCAAGTAGATTCCTCAAAGAATAACTTTATTGGAACTATCATTTTGGCACATATCTGGTGAAAACTGACTCTGAAAACTCCCGTGGTTTTCACCTAATTAAAAGTTAAAAAAAATCTACTTTCTCAAAACAATCAGTCACATGGTCCAATCACAGTGTGATATGGCAACTAAGCCTTCCTCTGACCAGGTGTGAGAATGTCCTTGGTTCCCAAGAGAAAATACTTTGCTTTGGCTACAAAATCCCCTCTATCTCAAATTGCCTTTCCCTGACCTTCAGCTCCAGTGTGGCAACACTGAAGCAATCAAAATGGCTTTGGTCAGGTCAGCTTCGGGGTTGACAGTCTCAGTTATCTACATGGGCTGGATTTTGTAATCTGTGTCTCCATGTCAGATCTTAGTGCATTTGGAAAACAAATGGAAAACAGACAAGAAAAAAAGCATAACTAGAACTTGTTTAGCTGCCTTCCTCTTGCCATTCAATAGAATTCACCAGAATGAATATTAATCTCCACCAAAAATATCCCCCAAAGCATGCAGACAATTGTTTGCTTGCCAGTTGCTCATGGATTTCATTTCACCCTGCCTTTACAACTTAGTTTATAATAATTAGAGAAATTATTTCTTCTCTTCTGCAGTAGAATATGATCCATGACCTTTTAAAGAAATTGAGTGTTAGGTATGAGCATTGGCTGCTTTCTCCTCTAATTATTGTGCTTGAAGCGACTGTGAAGAGGTGATAAAAAAATAAATTATGCTGTTCATCAACATACCAGCCAAAGGATAGATGGGCTGTTAGAACAAGCTGTAAGTTTTTCAGACTAGCAAATAAGAATGCAGAAGTATACATATTTTTATTTTACAAAGCTCTCCGTAGCACTACTTTATGAATAATTAATCTCTCTAGTAACCTCTAGGTTCAATAAGTTCAACAAACCTGCAGGTGTTCATTTTGCATCATGATGTCTTCCATCTCCTGCTGAAGGCTACTCACGGATCGATTCGGCTGTCCTCTCATCTGACTGAGTCTAAAAGTATCATCTTCTTTCCCAAATTTCTCACGCTCTGCCTACAAAAAGGACACCAAAATTCCTTATTCAAAGATAATGTTAAATTAGAAATTATTTGGTTCTTGCTTAGTACAATCTGTGAACGTAATTTTGAGGTACTGTTTATGAACCATAATTTGTGGCTTAATATTGGTGTGAATCAAACCAACTGAGCACAATTGAACCCAGTACTTGTATTTGCCAATGTGCTGCTTTCATATACTTTAGCTTTATTTTGGCATTAGAATCACACATATTGATCGTACAATGCAATTCCATTTTGCTTGTTTCTGTTTTAATAATATAGTCTCTAGTATACAACAATTGTTTTCTATCAGGTTCTTAATGGTCATAATTGGTTCTGTCCTCCCATCTCATCTTTCTTGCACTGCATATTTGGAGAATGTTTGATGCAAGCATGATAGTGGAATGAGCACTTAAGGTACAAAGATGAACATTGAACAGGATGACATGTAAGAAGTATGGATGTTTTATGTTCAATGGTGAGGAGAAGTAGGGAAAGAGGATAATATTTGCAGGTGCTGTCAAAATAGGTAAGATGGTGGTCATGACATCATTAAGAAGCATGGTTCTTTGAGTACATTTATTAACATTGCATCTACATATAAATGGATAGGGCTTCAATCATGATGCCACAACTGTCACCTTTCCTATTTTGAACCCTCTTTGTGGGTATTGCTGCATGGATGAGAAATATAATTCAGATTCAGTTACCATGGAGTTCTTAGTGGTACCTGGGCTTGATTTTTTGCTTATAGTTATTTCATTACCCAAGTAGGTAACATCATCAGTGCAAGTGAGTGTGAGATTTGCTGCAGTAGCTTGCCCTGCCAGTTTTAGTTTTTTTCTTGATGGCCTCTTAATTATTGTTTTCTGTCTGATCGTTTGTCTGGCATTGATCTTTGCTTATTTGAATGTTGGCAAGTAGGGTAAATGTGTTCTATAGGAATCTATATCTCCATTTGATTTTCATATTACTCAGCCTCATGCCAAAAAGGTACAGAAGGAATCCCCTAGAAGACATCTGATCAGGCTATCAAAATTGGCTGATCTGTTTTTTTTTCTTGGATGCTGTTCTTGGACACATGTTTGATGAACTTATTTTATCTTTAAAAGTCTGGCACATCCCACTGCAGCATCTCATGGAGCTGCTTTATCAGAATCAATAACATTCCTAAATGTTTTTGTCTGATTAATGCTAGTAACTAGGTCTATTGCTTTGTTTCATTTTAAACTTAAGTGGGGATTTTGACTCTTCTCTGTTGCAGTTGGTCTTGTTGTTTAGCCTAGGGATTGACTTACCGTAAGCCAGACAGCTAATATATAAACTTACTTTTCTTAAAGAGAAAAAAAGGAAAGTTTTGGAAAAAGGCGTTCTCTTTCTGTAGGATGCATTCCTTAAACCTAGATTCATATCTGTTGAGGTAAGTTTAGTAAATGTAGAACATGATATGTGGGCTTCCAAACTTCAGAGTATTGCAGAAAAGAGAAGGGTTTTTTAAAATATCTCTTATAGCTGTATATCTCAAATAGCTGTATTTTTATAATACACATGGTAGCTTTAATAAATCACACAAGAGGTAGCCAAACATCTAGCAGTAGAGATAACACCATTATAATGGAAAACTGTGTGGCATCCTATCTCAAACCTTATTTTTGCATTAGTTCAACCATTCTGAACAATGCTGAGACTGTGATCCAAAGGGAGGGTGGGGAGAAAAAGCATCCCTCCCAATGTTGCAAAATATGTTTCTCAAACTGAAAGAGACACAGAAGCAAAGAATGAATTGGCTGTGGGTTGCAAGAGTTAATGAATGTACTTCTATGCCAGATGAAAAAACTTCCAAATAACAGCTTGGAAGAAAGGGATATTCTGTCCCTTTAAGACTCACTAGAAGAAAATGTTAAATAGAGGAGAGAGAGGTAAAATCCAGAATAAATACATGGCCAAAATCCAGAATAAATAAATGGTCACATCCGGATTTCCCCTCTGGAGACATCAATAAAGAGTTTTTATGAGGTTGATATGAATTACCTTCGCTGGCCTGATGTTCTGGAACTCATTAACTAGAATCTACCCTTTCTTCAGCCCAGGGAAAAAGGTTTTACATAGGGGAATTCTGGGGCACTATACATATGGCTATTTTATGCTTGCAGAGATAAATGCTTCTAACATTATTTTGCCATAACAGAAAAATAGCACATTCGTCACCCTCTTCAATTCTCCAGCTAGAAAAATCTAAGAACAGTAAATAATTTCCAACAAATGCCTGGCCTGACTTTTTCTATCACTTCTGGAGGGACCTGGCAATAACATTTTTAACTCTTTCTAGGGATACTCACAACAGCTAGAAATAGAATAATCATGGCCACAGAGGCAGTTCGGGATTTTAAAAATAAAAATCTTACACATAGAGCATAGGAAAAAATCACAAGATTTTAAAGAAAAACAAGTGAGCCAAAAAGCCTTAAATTAGCACAAATGACAAAAGATTCATTAAATTAATCAGATCTGAAGCATAGCAAGGAATATCTATGACTTGCTCTGCATGGCACCCTAAGTTTATTTTGACTTTGCATGTGAAATTGGTTAAAAAGTAGTTAACCAGAATTTGCATTCATGTTCTTTAAAATTTATTCTAAACATAATGATATGTATTTGCCTTCCAGCTTTTGGACCCAGAGAATGTCAGAACAGCTGCAAAATGGGAGAGGGTTTTCCTCCTTCTGAAAGGGACACGAAAGGGAGTCCTATGGTACATTTTTTAAAGATAATAACCCCATCAAAGTACTGCCAGCCTGGCCAGTCATTGAAGAAGTAGAGACAGGTGATCCCACAGATAACTTGGCTTTATGCTATGAAGGGTTTTATAGGTGATGACCAGCACTTTCAATCACACTTGGAATTCTGCTGGGAGCATGTACAATGTGCAGAATAGGGGTGTTACATAGTTTGATGTTGTAACATTGCAAGCTGTTGGAGTCATTACGTGTGAGTTTGGCAGCCATTTGTTTAATGAAATAATAAAATAATAAAATGAAATAAAATATGCCACTGCATTCCAGACCAGCTGCAACTTCCAAGTGATGTTCAAAGGCAACCCTATGTAGAACAGATAACATTAATTCACATTGGAGGCAGTCAAAGTACACGATCTCTTGGTTCAGTAATGGGCACAATTGGCACACAAGATAGAAGTGTGGAAAGACCCTTCTAGCCATAGTACCACCTGTCTCTCAAGCAGGAATCAGGAGTCTAGAAAAATGCTCAAATTGCACACAAGCACCATCTAGAGGAAGGCTAATCCATTCTGTGGCAAAAATAAGTCCCTGTCTGTGAGTAGTTCCAAACCTTACAGCTACTCAAATGCCGGTGATAAAGTTGATCTTATTTCTCCCAATCCACGCCCTATTCTTCAGGCACTGAAACACACCTTGATAATATTACTTGGTAGACCTGAGGCAGAGGTATAGAATTAAATGTCATTAGTATATACTGATGGTATCTAACTGTTTACCTTCATATGACTTCACCTAACAGTGTGAGGTAGATATTTAAAAAAAACCTGGAGAGAATATAACCTTGTGGAATCCTACATCTTGCATGTTTACGGTTGTTCTTTTCTATCACAACCAATAAGGAACCAATGCTGGAAGTAGGAGAAAAACCATTGCAATACTGTGTCTCCCATTCTCATCTCCCTAAACTAGTCCAGAAGGATACTACACTTGATGGTATCAAAAGCTTGAGATGTAAAGAAGGGACACAATGAATGCACCTGCCACTATTCAGATCCCTCCAAATGTTATCAGTAAGTGCAACTATTGCTGTCTCAGTATGATAATCACGTCTGAACCCTAGTAATTCCTTTAGTGCTCTCTCAGTCTGAAGTCTCAAAAGATATCTACAAGATATAGGGTAAGAATGATAACAGCCACTACATAGGATAAACAGGTAGAAGACTGACAGACCATATAATGAACACCAAGTGGCAGTTTTAAGACGAGATGAAAGTCTTGCAACACATGGTCAGGCTCAACCAGAGTTTCAACTGGGAAACTATCAAACCAAACCAAATCCAAAAAATGCTAAGGATTTCCTGGAAGCTTGGCAGATAAATCAGCCATCGATATGCATATAAAATGATGCTATTTACATATCATTTAAAAGACATAATCCAAAGCCTAGGAAGGAAATAAACAGCCTAGAACATATCCCCCACCAACAGCCAAACCCAGTTAAACATGAAGTGCCAGATATAGGGAAGAAACATTACCATTATCAAGGAACCATAAAGGAGGAAGCCACACTCCAACCAAGAGTGGCAGAGCAAACTGTATATAAACAACCAGGAAACCCCACTGCATGCATATTGACCCCACTGATGTTAACCAGTTGAGTCTGCAAGAAATCACCTAGCTCAGAGAGTATGAAGAAATCAACTGTTAAATCATGAGTTACATTTGCTATTAGAATAAAAACTGCTAGCAGTTATGAACACAGGACTAGAACAGGTGCTGGTTCTAGAGACTGTTGTGAATAGAAAACTGAATAAAAGTGGCATGCCTAACATTATCCTTTTGCAGAGTCAAACAGTGTCTCTGGATTTGTTCCACTTGATTTTTTTTTTGGTGCATTCATTTTAGGGTGAATGCATCTTGAGATGGCATATTTGTGTAGCCATCTACAATGGTTAATATAAATGTATCAGGGTCTGCATTCATACATCAAGTTAGATGATAGGTTTGGTTTTATCTTAGTATGTTGCATAAACAATGCATTGCTTAGCATGATTTGTCACAAAGCCAAAAACAGAGCTATGGTGAAGGAAATTATTGACATCACAACTTATATCAAGGACAGCCAACATATGCCTCTGAACAGATTGCTGACCATAATTCCCCAACAATTCTAGTTTAGATGACCAGAAATGTGAATGAGAGCTACATACTAATATCTGCTTTTCCATATAACAATCTGAGAAAATTCACAGTGAAAGTCTGATGTCCAAATATACAAAATTCCTGACATCTTACTCTACTTTGCAATTACTCCTGCAGACAGTTATATATTCAAACAACCCTTACCTGGTTAAAAAATTGAAGAAATGCTGTATGTTGCTCAGATTAATTGGTATTAGAATAGAAAATGGGACGAGAATGATGGTAGATATAACCCTTTTTGAGAGCTATATGTGGAATGTACAAAGGTCACTTAGAAGATGCTCACATTAATTTCAGTGGAAGGTTCTGCCGGATGGTTTGGATTATGCATTTACATGGCTAGTGCTAATTAGGCTAATCCAAGAGTGCCTCTGCTGATATCAAACAGATGTGTGACAAATGAGTTCTGTGAATTTGAACCAGTGCCTTGATGCTGTATGTTAGTTACTTCTCTGAACAGTCAAGGAAAGCAGATAACCTAAAAATGTACATATGTAAGTGAAATCTGAAGTTTAACTTTAAGGAAGAATACTGTGCATTTGTTTGGATTACATTCAAAGAACATCAGAGCAGTAATCATGTATGTATAACGAAATTATATGAGAGGAATTGCAAAATAAAGATTGCAAATATTTTCATTTGCCAGGAAGAATAGAAATTGTATTCCTGTAAGCATAAAAAGTTTTCTTTTTTAAAATCTTTGTTTAAAACAACATGTTTCACATTTTATAATAACTTTATCTTTTTATTCCTGCAAGTGATATGCTGCTCAGTTTCAAGAAAGACTCTGAGTGGCTTACAATGATGCCAAAGACGATTAGATAGAATTTAGGTAGAAAATAAAGAAAATAAAAATAACCAAACCCCCAAACCCAATGAAAATCAATATTATTTGTCAATAGGAATATTGTCAAGAAGGCATGCAAATAGGAATATGTTTTTTTAAACTGCTTGCTGCTATATTATAGTGCTTAAGAATAAAACAAATAATGGATAATAAGACACTTTGTGCACTATGCCTCAGCAGAAATGTAAGTCACATGCAGATGTCTTTCTTACTTCTTCTCCTTTTGTTAGGGCACTAAACATATAATCCTATAGAAATAATTATTATGTGCAATTTTTCCTTTTCCATATTGTAATTTGTATATTTTATGTTAAATTAATGGGAATAAAAACATTAGTTATTAACAATGCTTTAGTGCAATGACTGCATTTAAAAAGAACCTAATAACTGTTATGAAAAATTATCAGGTTACATCTGTTTGCTTTACTACCTGAACAATTTAGAACAAGAAGCATATCCAGGACAAACCCTGACTTCAGAGAAAAGAGTTGTGGAACTCTTTTGCCAATCATCTCCCTCCAATAAAACTGGGTCTTGCTTCTCCAAGATGGGAAATACCACAATTCTTGACAAAAAATTGTGAAATTTTTTAAGTTGCCTTTTCTGCCAAGAAATGTGGATCAGAACCTAAGAAAAATATGTTTTTTCAGTGCAGGAAAGATTCTTTGAGCTGGGAGAAGTTAACTATGAAGAGTAAAGAAAGATATGAGACAGTGAAATGTTAGATATATAATATATAATTCTAATATATATTAGAATTTGGAGAGTGCGGTTTCTTTCTTTCTGTTAAAAGTACTGGTAAGGTTTCCTCTGGTTGAATATTTCAACAGGGAAAAATAGAAGCCCACAATAAATTTGGAAATACAAACATAATTCATAAAAGTGCACAGCTTTAAGGAAAAAGGTTCTGCCATTTTTCAACAATGACGGCACATGCACTTTTCAAAGGGAGCCTCCTGTGACACTTGACTTACTATAATCCATATAATCTTCAATTAAGGATGGAGTCCCACTTGGCTTGAAGTTGATTCAAGATAACATGCAGCCATAAGATTGTTTTGTTAAATTAATCCTCCTCTCTCATCATCACTTACTTCGAGAAGATGATGCTTCTGCTTCTCCATATTTCTGTACTGTAGTTCCATGTCAGCCAGTCGATCTTGTAACAAATGTACTGTATTAGTCAAGCTATGATTCTGCCTCTTGCTATCTGACAATGCCTGTCGCATGGAGTCAAAGCGATCCTGGAAAATATTATTATGTTATTCAACCTGAAATGAAATCTGCTGAAATAATAATTCAATGACATTTGGTTAAATAATACAATGCATGTAATAGTGACTGTTTATATGGTTAAAAATAATCTGGCAAGCCAGCCTGCCCCTTCCATTGCTTCCATCCCAGCTCAGACCATTGGAAAGGAACAAACTGTACTGCAATAAATAATGAAAAGTATGGTTTTTTTCTTTGAACTTATTCTTTCAGAAATGATTAGGAATACACAAAATCGCCTTTAATTAGTCAGATCTTTAACCCATCAAGTTTATAACTGCTTATACTGATGACAGCAACTCTATAAATTTCAGGTAGGAGACTAGCTGTATCAGAAGACGCTAAGAACTAAATTTGGGTCAATATGCATGCAAAGTATGTCCTCTACTACATACCTTCCTGGATATTTTAAAAGTTAGTAATCACAGTTTATGGTTTAAGACCAAGCATATTAGCAAGACATATGAATTTGGGCTATTGGACAAAAAAGAGCATGATATCAATGACATTTTGAAGGGGTTGTTACATAAAAGAGATGCTGAGACTGAATTTGGATTCTGATATCAGCTGATTCATTTAAATACTTTGGAACATGCCTTTTTTTTTCAAAGAAAGCAGGGGACTTGTAACAGATACCTAGTATTGGAATGGGACTGATTTGCACAGCACAATTTTTCTGGAGTTTAGAAAATAAGTTGCTTAATTGAGATGTGCAGGCAAGGATGACCGATTGTTGAAACAATTGGGTTTTTCTACCTGGAGTAGCCGACGGTCTTGCTCTGCAGCTGTCAGGGCCTTTTGGAGGTGTGAGATGTTCTCCTGCAGGGAGGAAGTTCCAGCTGTAGCACTGGAGAGTGCTTGAGACAGAGTTTGCACCCTATCTTTAAAGTGACTTTCAGTGCCTTCAGTCCTGGCTAGAGAATGAGTCAGGTGGTCAAGCTCTTGCTGCAGTAGAGCAGTTTTGTTCTCCCTGTCTCCTAATTGGCATCGAAGTTCCTGGATTTGCTCCAACAGGGACTGGATCTCTTCATCCCTTGAAGTCAAGCTCATTTGTGTTCGTTGTAAGTCTCCTTCCACTGCTCTGTGGCTCAGCTCCAGTTTGGTGGCCCTGCTCTCTGCTGCTTCTAGAACTTCTTTTAGCTTCCATTTTTCTGTTTCCAGCTTTGCTTCCTTGGTTTTAAATGCTTTGACTTTCTCCTATAATATAAACCACATCTTGAATACCACAAGTTTGTGAAAAGAGCAACTAAGACGAGGATAAAAGAATAAACTTGGTGGACTGGCCACCAATGCCAGGTGACATTAGAGTCTTAACTACAAAAGTACCACAGGAAAATCCTAAAATGTAAACGTTAGAAGAATCTTTAGTCAATGTCTCCCTTCCTGGGAAACATATCTAAAGAGGCACATGACTACCTCATATTAAATTATGGGAACATCTTATACCTAGGAGTGTTATTACAGAGGTCAACTAAAACCTCCTTTTGCTGACTACTAGCACTATCTTCACCACTCAGTATCTAGTTGAAGAAAGCAAATTAATGCAATGCCCACTCATCTGACAATGAGAACGCTAATTAAGAGAACCTGGTCTTTACCCACTCCTGATGGATATTATCTCAGTCGAGACAGAAGTCTCTCCACTCAGTCTTTTTCTTTTAATGAATTTGGGAGGTACTTTGCAATTTTGGGCTCTCTCCTTGCTGCAGATTTGTTGCCTTGCTGACCTGTCCTCTCTGAGCTTTTTGGCCTCTAGTAGGTACCACTTGGGGCTTCTACTTTTAGAAAGTTGCTTGGACTAGTCATAGAGAATCTGGATATGGCAACATTTTGCGTTGCTAAATACTTTTGCTTATTAACTGCTTAATAATAAAGTTCTCTTTGTGGATAAAAACAACAATATAACAAAAGTCATGCATTAGAAATTAAGGAAGGACATAATTCCTAATGGTTACAGTTATATGAGTTGCTGTTCTGTTTGGCTATACAGTACAAGGAAAAGCAAGTGTAACACTATCCCTAGATTTCATTGTTCTAAAACTGTGTGCAGTGCATTGACATAATTCTCAATTTTAGAGAAATGAAGAGGGAACAAAAGATGGGCAGTAACATTACAATGTTTGTGTAAATCAGATCAAAACAAGAATGTAAGATGTAATAAAAAGAGAAATTTACTAGGAAAAGGGGGAAAGGGTTTGGGGACATTCTATGTTAATTAACAAAACAAGCATCATAATTGAAATAAATTAACTGCAATACATTAAAAAAATATTTACATCAATATTCTTCTTCTTTATAAATTAAGAATGTTACATAGATGAGAACATGATGAGTAGTGAATAATATAGTAAAGCAGTGTTTCTCAACCTAGGGTCCTTTAAGATGTGAGGACTTCAGCTCCCAGAATTCCTCAGCCAGCAAAGTATCTTAAAGGGCCCTAGGTTGAGAAACACTGTAGTAAAGTCAAGGGCAGTGACTATTCAAGGTGGTCCCTTTTCAGGCAGCTTCTCATTGCATCTTTACATCTTTTCTCCAGATAAAAGCATCCTTGTTTACCATACAGCCAAGACCAACGTGGCAATACAACAGTTTATATAAAAACTTACCACATAATAGCCTTATGACAGCATTAGAGTAATGAAAAGAAAAGAAAAAGTGTTAGAAAGGCAGATGATACTAGATAAAACTCCTTGCAAACTGTTTTATGCTGAGTGACAATTTGAATAAAAACAATTTGTTGTTAGTCGCAAAGTCGTGTCTGACCCATCGCGACCCCATGGACCATGTTCCTCCAGGCCTTCCTGTCCTCTACCATCCCCCAGAGTCCATTTAAGCTCACGCCGACTGCTTCAGTGACTCCATCCAGCTACCTCATTCTCTGCTGTCCCCTTCCTCTTTTGACCTCAATCGTTCCCAGTATTAGGCTCTTCTCCAGTGAGTCCTTCCAATGGTAGAATCAGCAATCCTTCTATGAGATTCTTTGGCATTCATTTATACAAACCTCTATTAGAAGAGAGGATGTAATTGCTTTTCTACAATTTTCCCCATCAAAGAGAAAATATTACAGTTCTTACAATGATAATTCTTCAAAATTTATGTGGACTAAATTTGTGGACTAGCTTTTACAAAATTCTTTAGTATTTGTTACTTCCAAAGTCAGTACTAGTCACTCTACTTCAGTCTCCTGTTCACAGTATGAAGTGGACTTCCTCAGAGGTAAATCCTACTGTATTTCACAAAATGCATTTTTTAGGAAAGCATCTTTGGCCACAATGTAACCTGTGTGCATTAACAACTTTTCATAATGCCTTTTGTCATTAAACCTTTTGTGGGTTTCTTTAAATCTTGTTCTTTTTGCAAGCTCTTTGTACATTTACTTTGCTTTTCAAGAGCTGGCTGGGCTGTTGAGTAGCAAGCAGAATGTCATAGAAAAGGAAGTTGTGCTATGTTATAACCTGAAATGGTTTTTCCTAACTGAAAGAGAAAATATGCTCACCTGTAATTCTTTGTTCCTATCCTGACAAATACGTAAGTTGCGCTCCAGGTTGAGCACCTGTTCTGCAGATGCCTGGCGTTCCTGTTCTGTTTTGCGAATAGTTTCCTCTTGCAGCATAAGTGCTACTTGTGCACTGCTCAGGCGACCATCTGTTCCCCTTTTACCTAAATGTAGAAAATTGCAAAATGCAAGGATTAAGCAGTGAAATCATTTATTCTACGTTAGTGTTTTTCAACCTGAGTGTCTTTTAAGATGTGTGGATTTCAAATCCCAGAATTCCCAGAATGGTGACTGGAGTATTCTGGGATTGAAGTCTACACATTTTAAAGGTGTTGAGGTTGAGAAATACTGTTCTGCAGTATGAGTGGGAAAGCTTGTGGCCTTCAGAAGTTTTGGGCTACAGTCTCATTAAGCAACATGCTAATGACAAAGGATTCCGGGAGTTGTAATCCAAACCATCAAAAGAACACCAAATGGCCTACCCACTATAGAGTCTTGTCTAATATTAGTAGTAGTATTGTACATGCCTGATCAGTTAAAACATGAAATAATGCAATAAACTCCAGGATAATAAAGGCCTCCCATATCATGTGAAATCATGTTACGACCATCAATGAACAAACATAGTAGCATCTTTGGTTGTTTTTATTGAAAAATAGACATTTATGGTACACTACAGAAACCATAGGCAGCTTGCAGTGATACCTGAACAATTATAATTAGTCATTTCTTATGAATGGCAGAATCTCCAAATTAATAAAGCATTCATTTATTCATGACGCTATATGGTAAAAACAGCCATGCATGAAAAAGACCCTCAGATGGCCCTACCTTTTCCTAAACCTTTCTGTGCACAACTATACATGTAGTCCTCAACTTACAACTACAATTGGGACCAGAATTTCCATTGCTAGCAAGGTATTTGTTAAGTTGAGTTGTGCATTTGCAGTTTTTTACCATGGTTGTTAAATGAATCACTGTAGTTGTTAAAGAAAACACATGATTGTTATGTGAATTTGGCTTCCTCCATTGACTTTGATTATCAAAAGCTATCTGGAAAGGTCACAAATAGCTATCACATTATTCTGGGACATTGCAATCATCATAAATACATGCCAGTTGCCAAACGCTTGAATTTTGATCGCATGGCATTGGGATGCTGCAATGGTTGTGAGGATTGGTTGTAAGTAACTTTTTTCAGTGCTGCAGCAACTTTGAACAGTCGGTAAACAAATGGTTGTAAGTCACTAACTACCTGCAGTAGAAAATTAGGTGGGAGCTTCACATGTCTAACCGTGGTACAATTACGATTTCCATCTAATAAGAATTTCCTGGCATTGGTTCACAATCTTTTGGTGTATTAAAATCACAGGTCCTATACAATATTTGATTTTGTTTTGTTTTTAAAGTTGTTAGGGATGCCCACTTGATTATAGTCATGAGGAGTAAATATGATTTGCACGTATATGTAACTAATTCCCAGCATTTGCTTTTTAAATGACAAGCAGCTTTTGGAGCTGCAATTTTAAGAAGAAAAGCAATTAAAGCAGAGATAAGCTTAATCCTCTTCCTGACCTCTCTCCATGTCCTGAATCTGCTGCTCAGTCCAGATTGAATGTCTAAATCCACACAATCTTGATCCATATGTGGAAAAAAGCATATTCATAGCAGAGAAACATCTGGCGTGGAGATCAAACATCTGCCCTTAGATCACTATTCTTTCACTTAAAGCAGCAGTCTCTAAGCAGCTTTTTAAGAAGTTTAGGGATTCATTTCATTTGCTTTGTATACAACTTGCCGCATGACTCTGTTTATCCAACTAAACAAGCAAATAACTCGAGGTGAAAAAACAGATAGGTGAAGAAATTCTTATGGATGAAGGGATAAAGTAAGGGAAGAAGAAAAAGAACAGACCTTCCTCACAGTCTGCTAAATACTTCTGGAGTTGCAGGATACGGCTTTGGGTTTGGTCGCGATCAGCATCCATTTCATTCAGCTGATGACTCATATTCATCACCTGA
Source organism: Notechis scutatus (assembly GCF_049901735.1). Classification (NCBI taxonomy): domain Eukaryota; kingdom Metazoa; phylum Chordata; class Lepidosauria; order Squamata; family Elapidae; genus Notechis; species Notechis scutatus. The sequence continues at coordinate 131,430,653 of NC_142012.1, forward strand.
ATTCTTAGATCATCCTGGAAACAAGAGATAGGACATATTCATTATATCATTGGCTTGTTGTCAGGAAAGATATAAAACTCACACCGGATACATTTATTTTTTTAAATGTATTTTATACTGTCTATAATTTGCTTTACTAAGCCACAAGAGTAATTTTTAATATGGACAACTGTTAAAACAACTATGTAGTCCATCTTGAAACTACAACTACAAACAATACATATCCTAAAATCAACATTAAATAAAACACATATTTAAAATTACAGCAAAGTAACTGCATTTCCAACAAATGATAGATCACCGGTAATCAGACCATTATTGATAACATGACACATAATATTGCCAATAATTTCTCAGAGAAATAATTCTCAACCAAACTAGTTCATACTTTTATTGCTCTTGAGACATAAGCAAGCATTAAATATTGTACTGTCATACTCTACAGCTAACTCAAATAGTTTTCTTGCCTTACAAAAAAACGATTTCATGTTCCACCCCTGTAACTGAAGACATTTTACTGAATTGTATGGTATGAAAGAAGTAGCCCTTCATATTTTAGAAATATTAGTGTTGCTCAAGTCTTAGACAGAAACAGACTACCTGCTATGTATATCAGGCTCTTAATTTGGCAGAAGACTCTTCCTTTCTGAAAGTATGGCCTTGCCTATCCCCAAAGAACTAAACAGTTTATCAACAATGTTTGCTTATCCAAAATGCCTTGGATTTGGAAGTGATAAAAAGAGGGGGATCTGCAAAGTCCTTGTGCCTGGAGAAATTCATATTACCTATTTAATTGATTAAATTTACATTTAAATTAAATTCAGGTTTTATCCCATTTTCCTCAATGTGGAGGATCTACCATCCTCTATCATTGCATACCTTTGCCCAAAAGGGTCTGTCTGAGGCAGTTTTCCTGGGCACTGGAAAATTACAGTATAATTCAATTTCAATCTCTGTATTATCAAAAAACTCTCACTGTACAAATCAAATCCTGCTCTGAAGCTTCTTCCTTGAAGCGAAGGCCAGCGGCCTTGGAAACAATTATTACTAACTCAAAACACCTTCAGTTTCGAGGCTACATAGCTTTCTTTACAACTAAATAAGTAAATAAGCATCAGGCCTGTACAAGAACACTGAGTTTCTTATAGCTCCTAAAGTGTTAACTGAAAAATGTTGTTATTGTTTGTAGATACTTTCCCCTTTTTTTTCCTTTCTAGTTTACACAAGTTAACAATAAATTCCAGGATCTTGGTGGACAGGACAACAAAGCAAGGAATGTTTTAAATGTGATGTAGCCCAGAATTAACTGATTTCTTCATTTGTCAGAAAGGCTGTTGGATGATCTGATGCTATGATTACTGTGACAAGCCATGTTTTTTAAATTATTCTGGTACAGTATAAATATTTATTCATTTTTACAAGAGGCATGCTTTTGAGCAATAAATAGCACATGACAGAGAAAGGGCTGAACTGCCCTTGAATGTTGCTAAACATATGTCTTGGGAGTCAACTTGGGGTCACAATAAGTTAAGTTGGCTCACATGATCCTTGCAAAATGGAGTTAGAATAGCTAGATGATTTTCAGTTCTAGATAAATGAACTGGAAGGAATTTTGAATATCCCTCTCTGGTTCACAAAACTATATATGCAATTTTTAAGAAACAATATGCCTTCACAAATTTTCTCAAAAAACCCCCCAGCTATAGTGGAAAGATGCATACTTCATACTAAGCCAAAACAAACAAAATCTCTAATAGTATCATGTTATATATCAACCCAACCATAGCAGAGGTGGGATTGGAACAAAAGTCTTTTATTCCCAAGAGTAACAGTTTGTACCTAGCAACAGTGCTCTTTTTACAGCTTGTTATTTACTTCTAAGTTCATACCATGATCTTATGCTTGTAAATTATCTTGTCATGTATATAAATGGCACTGTATTGCACTGGTTCATCTACTTTTCTTTATCAACAATTCCATTTGGTGCTAGTGGGACAGGAGAGATCATGCTTAATCCCTTGCGGAGTGCTGCAAGGGTCAGCTCTCTCCTTCTGCTATTTAACATTTACATGAAGGCACCAGGCAAGTTCATCAAAAGTTTTTGGGGATTGGTTTCATCAAATTTCAGGTGCAAGCAACCAGAAAACTCATAGTTAACCTCAGGCTGGAAATTTATTGTTCATCACCTGCATTGTAATACAGTGCCATAAGAATCTCACCAGATTGCTTGCCTTCCCCTGAAACTGACCAGATAAGGCTTTATGGATTTAGAGGGAGGTGATGCTTATGCTGTTTGTGGCTACGCAATAACTCCAAGCTAGGCTCTCACTTGATCCCTCCTGCCAGCCTAGCTGGCAGTTCTCTAATATCAATATGTTTATAATACCCAGCTCCACATTGCTACCCCAGGCTGGTGATACCATTGAAGTCTCAGTTTTGAAAGATGGGTGGGGGAGAATAGGCTTAAACTGAATTTTTTAAAAATGAATTTACTGTTTCTCCATGGGGTTTTCTGTCTGCTCCAGTGGTATCACTTGATGGGAAGGTTCTACTCATGAAGATACAGGTTCATGGATGGGGATTTTTCAGGAATAGCAAATTAAGGCTGTGACTCCTGGGGGTAGGGTGGGAAGATTTTTCCTAGCTTTGGCTAGTTAGCCAGTTATAAACTTTCGTGTGTGGGGGGTGGTGGAAATCATGCTGCAGTGACTCATATTCTTATCACCATCTGTTTAGATTATAACAACATGCTCTACATAGGGCTGCCTTGAAGATCACTCAGAAACTGTAGTTGGTTTAGAGCAGGGGTGTCAAACTCAAGGCTTGGGGGCCAGATTTGGCTTGCAGGGTGCTTAGATTCCACGGGGCTGCCCTGGAAACAGCAAAGGACTGGTCCGCGGTGCCTCTGCCAACAAAAATGGAGCTCCAGAGGGCTGCCTGTGGCCCTCCGGAGCTCCATTTTTGCTGGCAGAGGGTTGCAGAAGCCATCACAGCCCAAAACAGAGCATATGACGGCCATGTGACCCTCTCGAGCTCTGTTTTCACTGGCAGAGGGTTACAGGAGGCTGTCACAGCCAAAAACGAAGCTCGGGAGCCAGTTTTCGCTGGTAGGGTGCTCGGGCCACCACAGGTACCCCAACATGAGCTGGCTACGCCCACCCCAACCATGCCCCCAGCGGTCAAACACAACTGGCCCCTGGAGGTCAAACACAACTCTGATGTGGCCCTCAATGAAATCGAGTTTGACACCTCTGGTTTAGAGGAAAGTGGTCTACAACTGGACACTGTTTGCTGATGGGAGCAACTCATTGCAAGCCCTGCACTGGTTCTAATAGGCATCTGGATGCAATTTAAAGTCATGGTACTAGTCCATAAAGCCTTACATAATTTGGTACCTAGTTATTTGCAGAACTGCATTCTCTCATTGGAATGGGCCTAATCAGCTTGATTCACCAGAAAAAAGTACTAATGATATAGTAGTTAGGAAATTTAGGGGAGTGAGAGTGGCAAAGCATTATTATGCTACTTTTCAGCTGTTTGGAATGATGTCCCAATGGAAATCTGGTTGGCTTCCACTCTGTTTACCTTCCAGAAGCTCCTCAGATTAATTTCCTAGTTTATTTACTTTGGTTTAATTCACCTAATATAATTACTAATTTTTCAGTAGTATTTGTGTACTTTTTATTTATTTATATTGTCCTTTTATTGCATGTTTATTTATTATTTATTATGTATTTTATCTGTACATTATCGAAAGTCCTTAAGGACTTGATGCTCTAGAAATGTTGTTGATGATGATGACAACTGTGGAGATTATCAGTGCTAAAACATAGCATTACATAAAATAAACCATTTTTGCTGTGAGTAAAAGAAATGGACTAATTTATTTGTTACATATTTTAAGCCATTATTGGCTTTGATCCAGAATGATTAGATAGATTTATGTGCATAATGCTCTCCAGGCATTCAAATAATCACGCTGAAACTTTGATGATAATTTCTAGTAAACGCCCTTAAAGCTAACAGGATACTGAAAAAAAGCATGGCATATTATTTCAAGTGGATGCCTAGAAACACATGCTTAAGGGATGCATTCTTACATAGGCTGAAGAGCAGAACAGAGACTCTAGTGCAGTGATGGCTAATATTTTCCTGACGGACTGCCCAAAGCAGATGGGCTTGCCTGAACCCCCCAAATGCAACCACCATGTGCATGCCCCCTGTCCCCTGCATGAACCTCCTACATGCGTGTGTGCCCCCCCACTCCACTCCCCGCACATGTCCCATCTCCTGCACATGCGCACCAGAGACCCGACAACCAGCTGGCTGGCAGGAGGCGTGCGCGGTAGAGCTGAACTAGGCTTGTGTGCCCACAGAGAGGGCGCTGCGTGCCACCTGTGCCACGCATGCCATATGTTCACCATCACGGCTCTAGTGCATAATTCCAGACCTATTCTATTTATGTCTTAAGCATACTTCCTAATACTTAAATGTTGCTACTTCAATATGTTCATAAGTAAGTCTCAATTTTTGTACAATGAATTTCAACCTTAGAATATTCCACTTTCTCTGGATTGGTCCTATGAATGAAGGAATTGAACAAAGATTTGAAAGAATATGGATAATCTAATGGAAATCAATGGATTATAAAACCTATTTTTAATAGTCACCTAATTATAGATTTTATTTTTAACTTCTCCTTCAATTGATATGAGGACTAATGTTTCTTTGTACTGACAGTAAAATATGAACAGAAGCACAAAAATAAAGGCACTATTTTGCCACAACTCCTTAGCATTAGCTTTATTAAAATAAAGTTGCCCTGCATTCAGATTGTGATAAATTAGTGAATGTGCTCTTATAGTTTTATAAAACACCAAATTCATAGCTATGAGTTTTTCAAAGTTCATGAATTTATACCATTTAAATCTATGAGGGTAGAACTTAGAAGAAATGTTTGACCTTGCTTACCCTCTCTCTTTGGGTATCCCGTAGCTCCTGAAGGAAGTCTTTCAAAGCATCTCGAACTACTTCTGGATCAATTTCACTTGTGGTTTGCTCACTCCTGAGGGGAGAAGTTCGATGAAATGGTGAACGGGAGCGGCTCCTCTCAGGTGAACCAGTGCGAGATGCAGGTGTTTGGTGTCCACTGGTTCCTATTAAAAAAAAAACCAAGTACTTGCTTGGTCTCAGCCAAAGGACAAGGTTGAAATGGATTTCCAGAAGAAAAGACTTAACAGACTACATAATTTAGGATTCATTCATTCATTTAATCAATAAGGTTATCTAACAGATCTTATATTTTTTAATTTGTAGAAGCTTTCTGCTGCCTAAGGAGAGGATATTACCATAATTAGCTATTTACATCTTTTCAGATGGTTATACCACCACTGTCCACAAAGCTTTCGAACTGCCTTTTAGCTATGGAGAAATTCTTTTTGGCTAAGGTACATGAGATAAGAAGCTATTAAATACATAGTTTTGATTAGTATAGTTTCCAAATTCTGCCTTTGTAGTTTGTAAATCATGATTTATGGATTAGTGCCATAAATCAACTATGGATTTATTCAATAAATCACATTTAAAGCTATGGTATTATACAATATAAAGACTGACCCCTAGAGTATTTCATTCCCCTGGTTCAAAATACAGCAATTTTCCAGTTGTTTGTTCATTAATTTAATTACATTTATGAATCTATTATAACTGCGCACTCCAAAAGATTCTGAGTTGCTAATCTAATTTAGCCCATAGCAGTGAGAAGAATTTTTAAAATAACCTTTGACTGGAGACAAGGATCGTTGGGGAGATGGACTCCGACTGCCAAGTCCCAGTGTGCGACGGAGAGTGGAGTGGACTGCCACTAACTTCAGTTCAACCTCTCTCTTGGTTGCTTCAGTTTTGGCTAGTTCTGTTTCTAAGCCATGGATACATCCCTCACAGGTGCTGAGGCGCAGCTGGAGATTCTCATTTGACCTGCTTGCTTCCTGAAGCTTCACTTCCAGGCTATGGAGTTCATCCTTCCACTTTTTCTCCTTGATACAACTCTCTGCAAGGCTGTGCTTTAAATCCTGCTCTTGAAGTTGGGATTTTACCTCTGCAGAAGACAGCTTCTTCTGCAAGTTCAACACCTGGAAGGAAACAAAGTCATGAGGGCAATGTATATATGGAAGAGAGATTCCAGAAAATTACAGAGCTGAAGTTTTAAATAGGGAAATGGGAAAAAAATCCCGGAAAAAAAATTAGTGGCAGATTATTTCTTAGCATATACTATTGTTAAGAAAATCACATGGTTGGGCCATAGGTCTTTTTCTGCCATCAATTTTCTATGTTTCTATTTTTCTATAAGTCACCAAGTCAACTTCAACTCAAAAGGACACTTCATCTCCATTACACATAAAAATACTCTATTAACTATATGGGTTGGTCTTCACAATTACATCCTTATCCCATTAAGTATGCAGTTTATCACACATCTTATCTCCATTGCATTCTTTGACAAAATGCTGCCTTCTTTCACTGTCTCAACTTACTCTTGGTGTATGGGTCTCCTGCTTGGATGGGGGGCTGGACTAGATGACCTACAAGGTCCCTTCCAACTCTGATTATCTGTTATCTGTTATCTTCAGTTCTTCTCCCATCAAATAATTGCTCTTTGCTATTATCTCATTGTTACCTCCTTGTGAGCAGAATCATGGCCAATCTCCAGAGTAGATATCTTCTGTTTAAGATCCAGGACCTCTTTGCTGTTCTGCTGTTCCTGTTGTTCTTTTTGCAGCAACTGATGTTGTAATTCAGTGACCTCCTGGGTTTTCTTGCTGTGCTTGCTCTCCAGGGACTTTACCTGTGAAGGAAGAATTTGGATATAGCTACTCTTCCATTCAGAATATGTGCCCCAAATTCCCAACCTACATGTGGACTCATCTGCATAAAAGTATTGCCATCATTGGTAACTAACTGCCATGGTTGACTGTATCATACCCCAAACATAGAAGTCTAATAGAAAACTAACAGATTCTTCAGTGAGAACATACTGCCTGTAGGTTGTATATGTGTCATGATATGAGGAAGGCCTGAAAAGGAAAAGAAGTTCTAGGGACAAAACTACATCATAATTGAAGAGACAGTCATTACATGGAAAAACGATAGCAGGATACTTTCCAAAGGATTTTCAAATAATAGCAATAAGTACATTTAGGATGATGCTACTAATTTGCTATAGTTCGCTCTATTTAGGTATCAATCTCAGGAATTAACAGTAATGTCAAATGATCTTGCATACATCCTTCCTAACCTCCATTGATCATGTCAAGTGTTTCTCTTCATCAACCTGTTACATTCTTGGACCTGAATTGAACAACAAGAAAGTCTGTTTGTAAGCTACCTCTCTGCGCAGTTCCTGAAGTTCCCTTCTGGCTTCCATGTGTGCCTTCTCTACTTCCCGTAGATTTACTCGGAGCTCTCCCACCTCTACCTCAACTGCGGCTTTTGCTTCTTCCAGAATGGCAATCTTCTGTTCTCGTTCTTCCTTGATTCTCTGCAGTCTACAAGAGGTCAAGTGTTTATTATCAGTCATTGCTAAAAACATATGTCTGTTCCATCAATGTGTATCAGCTTCTTCTCCCAGCCTGACACTGTGCCAAGTCTGCTGACCTGAGCTTCTCATTCTCTGTTTTTTTGACAGCTGTTCTGAGGTCAGCATTGGACTTCTGAAGTGCTTCCTTTTCTCTGCTCTCATCTGCTACAGCCCTGTGAAATTCCAGTAGCTCTTTTTGTCGCTGATCACACGCCTCTTCTGACTCCTGCAGTCTCTGGTGAAGCTCAGTGAGTTCTTTGTGAACATCTGCATGGGTATCTTCTGCCAACCGTAGTTGGACTTTGAACTGTTCGACCTTTAAGAAAAAGCTACATCAATTTTAAGGCATTTTGGAAAATAAGCTTAATGACTTCTAGGGAATTTACTCCAGCGAAATTGATATTGGTGTAGTTCCAGAGTGAGGTTGGAGGCAAAACACACAATTAAAGGAACCATGCACATGTTATTAGGCATCTACTACCAAGAAATAAGTCCTATCATTCAACGGTCATGGAGTCCTTGGTGCTCTCTGAGCTTGGCTGCTTTTTTGCAGATGTTTCATTACTAAACTAGGTATCATCAGTGCTAGGATGGTCTAGGTGATGTTACCTAGTTGGTAGTGAAACATCTGCAAGAAAACAATCAAGCTCAGAAAGTACCAAGGACCCCACTTTTCAAGACTGAACCACAAATATTCTCTTCTATCTGTATCATATGGTCAGTATGTAGTGGATTGTAGTTTTGGTTGATTGATTAAAACATGCAGATGAAAATTTGATCTCCAGAGGGAAAGGCACACATCTGCAATTGAGTAAAATTTGCCCCTCCAACTATATTGAACTTCAGCAATCTTTTTATTTTATCTATATCTGAACAAAGGAAGTATTTATAATGCAAGTTTTGGGGAAATATAATCCTAATCTAAAGCCTAACACTGAGCTGGTGTATATTAACTAAAGGGGAAAGTAGCAATAAAAACAAAATATATTAGAATGATATATATGTCTATTAAGAAGAAAGGTGTTCAGTAGGACTTACTTTTGAATGTTAAGTTTATACTGTAGAATTTTACTGACTTCCTTTTTAAATGAGAAATGAGTCATGATGATATGTCACTGTCTGAAATATTAGACAAAAAATTTCTAATGAAAATTTGACCTACCTTTCATATTGTTACTAAGGTAGCTTGTGGCTAATATTTTTGTCAGGCAAATAATATTAATGGACAGTAATGTTGTTTTATAGAAGTTGATTGTTAAAATATGGTTTTCTGATACAAATCTCCTTCTAAACTGACATATTTTATTGTGCGTTCCCCACACTAACAAGGATAATATCAATTAGAGCAGCTCATAAAAAGGACAAATGAAGCTGGTTTTGGAAAACTAAAAAAGAGAGAGAGCGGGGAAGGGAAGGAAAGAGTGAGGCAAAATTCTGGTCTTGAAAAAGAACAATAACCATGACGAGTAGGTTGGTTTAAGAAAGAGCGACTGGCTAAAAGATATCAAGTAATCTTCCATGACTATGGACTAGAAACAGAGTATTTCTCTTGTTCAAGTCCAACATTCTCACTGACACATTACATGACCCTCCCTTGTTCTCAGCTTGATGCTTCGTATAATGCTCAGATTTTGTATTTGTAAATAAAGCCTAAACATTATAAAAATGCCAACACTCTGCCCTGACCACTGCTTCCAAAGAGACGGAAACAAGAATAGAAACTGCTATTCCTGTAACTTCTGAGTCCTGAGGGAAAGCCAAGATACTCAAAAGCAGCCTTATAATTTGTTGCCAAACATTAGGAGGTGCCAACACCACCCCTCCTTCTCAAACTAAAATTCTAAAATATTCATGGCAATATATGGTCAAGCCAGCACTGAGAGCACCAACTAATATGTAACATTTTAGCTGACAACCTAAGATATGAGGTTTCTTCAATTCATATAACTCTCTGTTAATTTTAACCTTTTTACTACTTTTAAATAAGGAATGTGTTCAAGAGTGAATGTGATGAAATGTAGATTTATCTCAGCTTGAACTTGTGTCTCTGCTGAAGAACGAGCAAAATTTGTAGTTTATGCATCTCCCAGTAAATGGCTCTTAGTTATCAAGATAGTGTGATATATTGTTGAAGATGTCAGTACTGTATATGCATGTAGATTTCAGGGTGAAAATGAGTAAGAAGAGAGCAAATGTGTTATCTGGAAGGAAGCAAATAAAGAATTAATTGGAAGAATTGAAAACTGACTATAATAATAGCTCATGGCTTTCAGTAATCTTAAGGCTGTTCTGTTTCATACACTCTACACTGAGAAGTTTTGTATGTCTATATTAAGAGAATTACATTGATTTTTTAAAAAAGTGCAGTCAGTTTGTGTTATTTGTGATAATAATGATCTGTAAAGTTGCTGCGAGCTCTGAATGAGCAAATACCCAATCAATGATCGTAAGGGAAATATAGGACCCAGAAGGCAGAGTGTCACCTTGTTTGACCTCAGTTGAGAATGTGCACATTGAGTAAGTCAATTTTTTTTTTTTTTGCCACTCTGCATATATCTGTGAACGACCATGAAGGTACTCTGAGTATTGATTTGGGGGTTACAATACATTTAAGCAAGTAAGTGTATTTGTAAATACAGAACCTGCAAATACTGAGAATTGACTATATCTGCTCTGCGGGAATTGTATTGCAAAAATATAGCAATCTTCTTCAACTTGATGAGGTCTACAGATCTGTCCTCGAAACTTTCCTTCTTCCCTGATTTCTTTCCCATTCTTGAATTACATAAAAGATTACTAATTCCACCTTGTCTGCAAGAGAGGATGGGGTCTACCAACAAAGGATTTACAGCAAAAGGTTGGAAGAAACGACAGCAGTAAAAATGGAAGATCAATTTTGAAGTATCCGAATAATTGCAAATGACAACATAGATGAAATTCCTAGATTAAACTGGTATCAGTGCACATGTACCATTTGAACTTCAGCTGGACAGCCACAGAACATCTTAACAGCTTTCCCATGAACTTCAGTGTGAATTAAAATGGAGAAGAAAGAATGGCCTGGATTTTATTCAGCCTTCCTTGGAAAGCTGTTCTTGTTTGTGAAATGACCTGTGCCCTGTGTATTTTTGGGGAAGGGTAGGAGAATTGTATAAGAACCTCAATGTCCTATGTTTTTCTTTTGAGTTTTCTTTTCTTTTTTTAAAAAAATCTTTTTACTCTGAAAAGCTCTAACATTATCCAGATCCTCCCTGTTGGCCTGGCTCATTCCAACCAGCTCTGTGTTATTGTTGTTCTGTTTTTGAGAAGGATTAGGGTGAGACCCTTTTTCTACCAGCCCCCACCCACATATGGGATCCACAAATGCACTCAGCATTTTTCTGCTGAGCTTAATAGAAATTCACGAAGAAAGGTCAGTGACCAAAGAGAAGGGCGATCCATCATAAAATAAACTGTTTTTATTCCCCAGGATAAGGAGAGGGGGTTTGCAGGGGATGGGACTGAAAAGAAAACATCACACAAAACTCTTCCCCTCCCCCCATTCACATTCACTCTTTCCTGGTTAATTCCTCTCTGTGTTTTCTCCTTCACAAGAATATTGCAACTAAGCTCATAATGAAATTATTATAATTATATATTGACTAACATTTATAAACAGCCTCTTTTGAAATCATGCCTAGGTTGCCAAGCCTCCAGCTGAGGCTTAGACACATGGAAGAAGGTATCTAGGGTGGGAGAAAAAGACACGCGTTGCATGGGTAGGAGTGAACGTGCATTTAAGTGTGACTCCACACACACACATAGTCTGTGAATTCAAATAATTAAGTTTACATAAAAAGAACAGATAGGTACATGAGAATCCTGGACAACAAGAATCTCTAGCTGAGCAACGGACAGATACATGCTACTGGCGGCTTGCCAAAATAGACTGCCATGTTTAACTATTGTTATGTGGAGTGTACATGCACAGAAAAGTCCGTGTCAGTGTTCTTGTACATATGGGAGGGCAGCTCTGTTCAACTCAAGGCTGACTTCCTCAAGTTAAAAGGCTGTGAAAATGTTATGGTTCCCATGGTGATAAGTAGGTCAATGCTGGCGCCTGTGAGGATTTTGCTCTGTGTTTCTTTGCCCTCAGCTTGTTATATTAGTCCCTCAACTTACTTCTCCCCCTCCCCTCTCCCTCTTTCTCTTGCGTGCTGTTGTCTCTGTTCCCATCCTGTTAGTCTTTCTCTGCCCATCCTGCCTTCATCTCTGAAGATCTTCCTCACCCCTTCACCCCATCCCCATTCCTTCTGCCCTCCCTGCCCTCTGAAACAACCCTCTTCTCTTGCTTGTGTGGTCCCTCCTGGGGCTGGACTTTGAAATCTGTTGAAAGGAGGCTATTTTTTGCCAAAATAAACAGCCTGTCATGTTAAATTACTCTCTTTTCCTCTTTTATGTCCTTTAATTTTCTATTTCCCCCTCACCCCATCCCTTTCTTTCTCTTTCCTCCCTCAGGCTGGGGGTCATTTTTGTTCTGCGTTCTCAGTTTATAAAGAATTAGAACCCTGGAAACATCTGGCAGTGGGTGAGGGTTACCATCTGGGGAAGTTTTTCAGAGTTGCAGATATTTGGAAGAATGTAAAAAAAAAACCACCCTCTAGAGTTGGATATTAAAAAGTGGGGATATGACAGGGTGGACAGTGATTTCTGCTTCCAATTTAACCAATGACAAGCCGGTGTTGGAACTGGAGTAAAGGCACTGACTAGCTGGATCAGTGCCAATTTCTCTAGCCAATACCCATCTTGGGAACACATTGGATACTCCACATGCTCTGCAGGAGGCCACATCCATCCAGAATACATGCAGATGACAGCTTTTCAACAAGTTCAACGTGCTATGATAAAAGCCCCTGGGGTTTAAACTCATCCAGGGAACAACACGGCACCATTTGTATAATCATTTCCATTCCCCAAACTCTCAAAGACATTGTGAAACTGACCTATTATAATTTCAAGTTCTGCTGTCCTGGAAACCCAGAGAATATGCTAGAGAAAAGAGCTGGGTAAGAATTTTTGCAAAAGGGGAAACAGACTGCCCAACAGCTCTTCAGGAAAAGTTCCACGGCAGTTTCAAATACAGCCCAGCAAATCTAGGAATGGATTGATTGTGCTCTCGGACATAGCTGATGTCCTTTTAGAGAGGTTTGCAGTGTTTCAAAGCTTGCTAAATTTGTCTATCTATAGGTGGCAATGTCATGAATTGATATCATATTATAACCTCCTCCTTCATCATATTACTCTGACATTTGAAGAATGGCGCATCTCTAACATCTATTTCCTAAAATGTGTTGTCAGGTGTTTCTGCTAACATTTATCACTCTTAACTTCTATGGAAGCAGAAGACTTTAGATTTCAAATCTGTCTATATTCTCAGCCTGCACTGATAGCCCATGCTGAAAAATGGATATGCAGTCCACTTTTGGGGACCAATATTCAATAAGGATAGAGAAGAAATGGCCAGACATGACAGCTAAAGAGACATACATACCTCCCGCCCACTAAGTTCTTTCTCTCTTGCCAGCTCCTTTATATGTTCATTTAAACGTTTGGCCTCTTTCTGGTGTGCAGCCATTGCATCTTCAAATTGTGCCTGGAAGGTCTGTAGTTCTTTGTTGATGCTGGTAATTGTGTTCTGTAATGAAGATGACATAGGAAGAAGTATGGCATGAGCTTGAGCTAGCTTTGCTTTATAGGTTCAATACAAATTTAAATAGGGTTACATTTTCCTTTAGCAATTATTTGGATTGATCCATCTCATACTATAGAAGCACAGATTGTTAGAACCTGCAAGAGGTTTAAGTATCAAGTATCAGAATAGGAAAATTGCATTACATAACTGAACTGTACATAACTTTTCTTCCTTAGTGATTCACAAAATCTTCAGAATGGCTGGGGAAAACTAATTGTACCTTCTGTTCCCCTGATGTTCACTTTTCCTTGAGCACAGGCCATGATTTATGTAGCCTTATCTCACTGTTTTCTATATCACAGAACTCCAGCCAATAGTAAAACATAGAGGAATGCCAAAAGAGCTGAGACAATGCATCATTATGCCAGCAACTTTTTCTATCACTACAGTATAGGCTGGGTTCCCTTAAAATGTGTTAGTGAGCAAAGATCCCACCTCACGCCTATTTCAGTGACTTTGTGATAATTTTCTTAAGTGCTAAAATGTGCTTTGTGCATAGAAAGGAATATAACTATTAAGCACTATGTACATTATTTGATATTTACATCCCTTAGAAATGTAGGTGTTGCACTTAGACAAACTGTAGTTATTTAAATTAAACAAGAAATTGGAAGGGTGAAATCAGGCTATGCTATCCATATCATGAAAGAAGCCTTATGGTCATAGAATGAAACTATATCTGGTTTGCTAATCCTTTTAATAAAGGATACTGCTCTCCATAAATACCACTACTAAAGCAATTAATTTTATTTTCTTCAGTGTCAGCTTCTTTCTCTTCTTGGAAAGTGAATTCAGACATCTGAGATTGAAACACTCTTGAGTGTTTCACTTGCATACTGATAAAATAAAAGAAAGAAGTCCAATATCAAGCAAACACTGTATACTGAAGGATGCCAATCCTTTGCAAGTTAATATTTCATAAAATCTATTAATTATGTTATATAAAGATTGAATTTACAACCATTCTAAGTTACAGCTATATAACCAAACCTTGGTTAAAGTAGCCATAATTTTACGTTTGCATAACATACCATTACTTTCAAATAACAGTATCTCAATTATCCCAAACCATGCTATGGCTTAATGTGAGATATCAACCAACTAAAACAATCAAAATTATTCCTATTCTATGAATGATATTTGCAACATACTGAGTTGGGGGACACTTCAACTTGGTCTGACTCTTTGTCTTAGGTAGGATCTTATATTGTCCCTCTCCTTTTCCAAACAGCCCACAAACCTCTATTGCAGATGCCATTAAGCTGCTCTTGATCCTCTAGGCTTCAACTTGGATATCCCCTCCCCATCAAGTATGGACTTTCTTTCAGAATTCTCAGCAATGGCCATACTGCCTGGAAATCATAGGATTTGAAATCCACATCTTTGGAAAGTTCCCAGGATGCAGAATGGGAAGCGTGCTCTAAACGAAGGCTGTCAAATTCCCGGTCCCACAGGCTGGATGCATCACGTGCTGGCCACACCCACACCCAGTTTAGCGAAGGGGAAAAATGTCCTGATATGTCATGCGACTCTGCTGTGATGACGTGAGTTTGACACCTCTGCTCTAAACCTAAACATTTGCTAACAACTTTCACCAACCAAACTTTGTATGATACTAAAGTCCATACTTTTAATCTTGGTTGAAAGTTTTGTTTTGTTTTTCCTTTCTGGCAATTAATGATTGTATGAAATTGTATTTCATAGTCATCATGTCCCCAAACTGAAATTGAGTGATTAGATCATATATACTACCCTGGCTTAACTCAGCAACACTCTGGTGAAAATATGGGCAACAGAAAACATTTGGATCTACCTAGAGTTATTGTATTATTTGAATATGTTTTGATCTCAAGTAAGCTCAGCAGAAACATAAAGATTGATGAGTTGGTCCTTTGCTGCTACTAAATATCCATAATCCTATACTCAACTTCAAAAATTACATTGTCCAAAAGTTTTGACAAACATTCAAACTATCAGTAGGCTGAATTAATGCCCCTTTTGGTGGGTGAGAAAAGGAGAAATAAAAATACCAATATATTTCCCTACTACAATTCATGCATTGGGTGTTCTTCCTCTTCTATGGCATGGGATCATGTAGCAGAATTGAGACAAGCAACTTAGTCATCTAGTAAAAACTACTAATTGGAACATTTGCATCTTTTATGGGAAATGAATCCCTTGGCAAAAGAGAAAAGGAAGATACTGGAAACTGAAGCCAAGAGGCTGTATGGGAATTGGGAAATGTAAGCAGCAATAGGCTGCTTACAGTCCTACTTTTGCTACGTTTATATGAAACAATGCAAATTTAACTTTAAGGTAAAGAGTAAAGCATCAACATGCAACTTATATTTCCTGAATAACAAAGCAAGGACTATAGAACAGGGGTGTCAAACTGAAGGCTCGTGGGCCCACAGGGTACTTAAACTGTCCCACAGGGCCGGCCTGGAAATAGCAAAGGACTAGCCCACGGTGCCTCTGGCAATCAAAACGGGTCACGGGGGGCACGTGACCCGCTTTTGGCCAGCAGGGTGCTCCAGGAGGCATCCCGTCCTCTTTCCCCCCCCCCGGCCAGCCCATAGAGAAGAACTACAATGCTGATCCGTCCCTAGAAGAAATCCAGTTTGACACCCCTGCTCTAGAACAAGACCAGGGCCAGGATAACCAAAAGAGCAATGTCCTATTAAAACTACATTTTATTTACATTATCATTAATTTAAAAGTAATGAATTCTAAGTTAATTTGGTTAATATGATTTACTTCTCATATATTTAATATTTCCTTTCAATTACATTTTTTAAAAAATTAGTTCAATAATACATTTTAGTGGAATTATGGGGGCTATGATCCAAAAATTGAGATGGGATTGGCATGTGACTTGTAACTAGAGCATCAGTGGCATACAGCACAAATGGAAAACCAGATACCCTTTAGAACTGTTGAACAATTTTTGAGAAACCCCAGTCAGCACAAGTAGCAATGAGGAATTTTGGGAGATATGGTTGACTCTATGAAAACTTTAGAGAAAACTTCTTAAGTAAGACAATTTTGAGTTAGAACCAATTACTCAGAAAAATGTTGGGCTTTCTTTCACTGGATATCAGTTAGGGATATTTTATTATGATCCCACCATTGAGATTAGATTGAATGTTGTATCAAGTATCAAGTTCAACCCAAAGCTAAATGGCCCTTTCCAGTCCTATGTTTCTACCATTGATAGTTTGATCTACCTAGAAGGGAAGAACTGCAAAAACTAATCATTGGTTAGATTTTGAAGTGTACAGCAGTGAAAGCGTATAGCAGTGTAATACAATTCAACACACACTGTACATTATAGTAGGGGTCCCCAACCTCCAGTCTGTGAAAGAAACCGATCCATACAAACAAGCAAAGCCCTAATCATGGGATATAGGCAGCATGCGAAAAATTATACCCCCTCCAGTCCACAGAAAAACACCTCTCCACAGAACTGGTCCCTGGTGCCCAAAAGATTGGGGGGCACTATATTATAGCATTGTAAAAGATGAACTTCCTTCAAACTGAGTTCAACTCCTGGTGACAACCTGAACACATTCAGGCAGTATTCTTGGCAACAGTACAGAAATTGTTTGTTACTGCCCTCTTCCAAGATGTGTTTACCTGTCCAGTCTAGCCTACAGCCCAGGATTCCTTGGAACTCTCCCACTCAAGTTCCAACCAAAGAGAATCTCTGAGTCCAGGCAAGATTAGCTGGTGCTGCTACCTACAGACCCTATAACAGGGGTCTCCAAACTTGGCAACTTTAAGACTTGTGCTGGCTGGAGAATTCTGGGAGTTGAAGTCCGCAAGTCTTAAAGTTGTCAAGTTTGGAGACCGCTGCTTTATAACATAAACAATAAAGATGAATAACACTGGATGTGTAGAAGCAATTTATGCAATAAATGATCAAAACAAAATTCAGGATGGCTCCTGCTAAACCTCTCAGAGCTCAGTAAAAGAAGTATGGCAGCTGAGAGAACAGGTGAAGGCATTTTATTCCTCCCAACCTCTTGCTCTTCAAGACTGCCTCAGGGAACCAGTTCAGCAAGCAGCTGCACTTTCCATCATCTTGGCAGAAGACTCTGCACCACCGTGACTTGTATCGTTTGATCAGAAGGACTGGATTCCCATGGGGAGTTCTGTGGGTGCTTCTGTTGAACTTGAAGTGGCCAATCTATTTTCCTTTGAAGAGAAAGTGATATTTCCCTCCTCCTTCTTCAATTCTATTTCCTCATGGAAGTAAACCGGTAGCCTGACAATAGTAATAAAGGGGGTTTTGGTAGGAAGGATTACTATTTATGTTGCTGATTTCATTCTTGGTTTGTCAATCTGGATCTTATGCATGCCAGACATGCAATGTATTACTGAGTTACTCATCTTTTAATCTGAACTAGTAATAAAAGCACTTTGCATAGTGCTGTTGCATTGTTTTTAGCCTGGAAACGTAAGCTGGGTAGGTTACCACAGTTAGCATACCAAATTAAAGAGCATCAAGGTATTATGTGGCTGGAACATAAAGAGTTCTATCAGTTCTAACAGGAGTCAAGACTGGAAAAGGGAAAGAAGAACTAAGACAGATAGGAGCTGTGTCTTGCCTTATTGGAGCTGATGGCAGGCAGGCAAGACTTAAGGAGATCAAACTGGATCAGGAGGCATGGGCTGCTGGCATAGACAAGGCAGAAATTAGAGGCCAGAAATTGCAATTAGGGTTCTGGTATCATAGCCATCCTGTGATTACTGTACTTAAGGATGGCTTTATCCAGGGGTGGGCTGCTAGGGACTCTCAGGGACTCGGGAGAGCCCCTAGCTAAAATTATGCGGGGCTCAGAGAGCCCCCAATAACCTCAGAAAGACAAGCAGCAAGGGAAAGCTCTTAATAGGCTTAATTGAACTGCTGGGTGTTCAGCCAAGAGCACTTTACACCTCGTAAAAATATTGCAAGCTAGATAAACAATCCACTCAGCACTTGCAAGGGAGAGCCATTGAGAAAATCAGACAATATAGCCACTAGAAACTCCTTGCCCTGCCTCCGAGGGGATTAATTCCCAAATAATAAGAATCATGTAACTCACCAGAAACTCCACTAAGACTCCAAGATCCCTCACACAGTTACTGCTATTAAGCCTGGTTTCACCCAGTCTTTTATTTAAGTATCAAATGCACGAAATAATAAACAACTTTTTAGTATATATCTTTTTTTAGGAAATTAGGGCAAAGAAGCGGCATTGGCCACACCCACCCAGTCACATAACAACCTAGCCATGCCCACCCAATCACATGACCATCCAATCACATGACCATCCAATCACATGACCACCTAGCCATGTCCACCCAGCCACCCAGCGACTTCCACCCAACCAGTCATTACGGCAGAGAGCTCCTTGCTAAAAAATTTGAAGCCCACCCCTGGCTTTGTCTATTGGTGCTGCCATTAGAAACTAGTTAGCCAGCATCTGGAAGACAGTGGCCAGTATGAGGAACAGTGGAAATAGAATGACTATTGCAAAAGTCACAGGCAGAAGACAAAAATGAAGGGATGTATAAACAGTTGCAGCTGCATGAAGGATGAAGCGGGTTGAAGTGTACAGTATCATGGGAAAGTGGGATAAAACATGGAGTTGATTATTTTGTTCCCTGGGTAGAGACAAAAACAATAGTCATCTGGATTGAAAAAAGGGAAGGTGACCAACTTGCTATAAAAGGACTTAGGGATCTATTGGGAATATATTGGCATCACCCTGGGAGACTTCAATTTCTGAACTTTGGGTGGGATTCAGGTATAGTTCAGGATTCATAGCAAGCATGACAGATAATTTCCATAGGTACGGAAAGAAAATTTTGTGTAAAATGCTGAAGGAATAACCACTGGCTATGATAGAAAAGTCTGTGTTAGGCACATAGAGACTTTTGTTTATTGAAACAAAAACCCTTTTGAAAAAAACCCTAATAAACCCAATAAATAATGACCACCCTAATAGCAAATCTAAAGACATGAGTTAAATTTGCCCAGATCTGTCTAAAGGAGAGAAAAGGAAGATTGGGTATTAGAGAGTATTTGTAATGTAGTATTGAATATATTTGTATTGTCTTGTTAATCAATTTGCTTTTTTGATGATATGTCATAAATAGTAGTGCCTTTCTACATATTGAAATTGTATAGAAAAGAGAAGAGGGATGATTACTGAACCAAATTATAGATCATGGACTACAGGGATACAAAGGGTTAAAAATCAAGCAGGTTGGTCTAATGTCTCTGCATTGCTCTTTGTCTAGATGATATTAAACATTCATACTTTCCATATATAAAAAACATTTTTAAAACTATCCACAATAACATACTTTCAATTAGAGTAATTAGTTGTCTAGTACTATAAAACTGGGATAGTTTACTATACATTTTATATCTTACTATCTAAATTTCCACATAATTTTAACTATGTTTACATTGCCTGTCTCTTTTACATCTATCCCTCTGAACCCATACTTTTTAAAAATAAAACATTATTCAAAACATCAGAGATTCTACTGTTTCAACCTGATCAATTCAGGACAATCAGTATATCTGTATTCTGATGAATTCTGGTGTATTATTCCTATATATACTTTGCCTATGCTATCTAAGACTTAGATTCTGTTGCCATGGGCTATATTTAATTTTTCCCTAATGTTTATCTTTTGCCTTATAATAAAAGTCTCTTGCCTACATGGGGAATTGACTTGTGGATACTTAGTGCCACCTAGTGCTATCTAAGAAGCAGCAGTCCGAGACACGGCCCAATCCTGATGATAGGATATAGCCTATATAGGTACATCATCCAAGATTCCTCAAGAACATCAATATTTCCCAATCCTATACCTTCCAGATATGATGGCAATTTATTATCTGCAGCTAATATAGTTAGTCATCCTGACTATAGCTGTTGGAAGGTGTAATCCAATACATCTGGAGGGCAAAACCATTTCCAGAGTTAACCAAGTGGTATAGGCTAAAATAGTTAGAATACATAATAATTCACTTAACAATTACTTAATAATGAGTGTCAGAGGTATTGGCCCCAGGACATTATTGAACACATCTGGCTTTTTCAATCATCCCATTTATAATTGGAAACAACACCCACATCACAGGACTTCTTGGAGGAAATATCACTGATCATTTTGATCCTCTGATTTAGGAGAGTTCAAACTTTTCAACCCTGTGACTTCCAGATGTGTGGAACTATAATTTCCAGAATTCCTGGGCTAACGCAGAGCTGTGATCTCTTGAGAAACTTATTTCAGAGGTAGTTATGTTACCTCAAGTAGTCTGATTATGTGATTAGAGAGCAGGGACATGCTAACTAACTTTGCCTGCTGACTTTTATCCCAGTTTCTATGATCATTACTCTCCCTGTTGCAGAAATAATATCTACAGATGGCTGCAACACTGGTACAGGAATGTTACATGCGAGGCAAGGTTAGCCAGCATATTCCTTGTCATCACCTCATTGCATACATTGCTTCGAATTTTAACTGGGTAAATCTTGAAGCACTTCAAGACTACTGCCAAACTTCTGATCTCTGGATGTGTTTGTAATGCAGCTGCCAGAATTCCTAGCCAGCATACATGTGCATGTTTCTGGGTTTTGTTACTTTGAAAGGGAAATGTTGTTGTTGTTAGTTGCATAGTCATTTCTATTCACCTAGCAAATCTTTTCCACGGACCTAGTATGATGATGATTTTTATTAAGAAAAACAGTTGGCTTCTCTTTGAATAAATCATATAGACCAGTCTTTTAAATGATAGGAAATCAGTAGAAAAGGTAGGAGTAACATCATAGAATGCTCTATTCCTCTGTGTGTGGGGGAAGGGCAGGAAACCCCTGGCAGGCACTGCATTTCCCAGAGTAGAGTAGGATGATTTCTGCTTCCCTTGTTGTGTTTGGAAGGCTGTGTTTTGCCATCTAGGCTGAAGGGAACTCCTCTGGGGGTTCAGAGTGGGGGAGCTCCAGGAAATGAGATGCTCTTGGGCAAGATCTTTTCTTCTGGAGCCAAGAACTTGCTCACTGCTTTGCAAGCCACTCATAAACTTCTCCAAGAGGACGGAGTTTGGACCATGCATGGAACACAGCCATGCGACTTCCAGCTATGAATTGCAACATCCTTACCCTGGGGAGGAGCATCTGGCTTGCATTTGTTACCTCGCCCTTCTCTGTTCCAGCCTCTGTTCCTACTCTGTTTCTGCATGTACTACCTTGCAGAAAATAGCTCACTGAATCAGGTCCAGTCTCAGAAGGATCCCAGTCATCAATGAGTTTAAAGTTGTTTCATAAAGCAAGAAACTGAGGGCTAGAAATAAGATTTCCAGGAAATCACAGCAACAGGGCCAGTTTCTGTCATTCTGCGCTGCTCTAAGCAATTGGGGTGGAGTTACTGTTTACAGTCCTTCAGGGAATGTATTTGTTTTAAAGCTGGCTCTCTGCTGGTTCTCAGTCAATCTTTCCAGCTGAAATGCTTTTCAGATTTGTTCTGGTAGGGTTTCTCACCCTTGTTGTACTGTTTGTTTGCTTTGTCTTAAGAGGCTGTGCTTTGCAAGTTTGTGAATAGATTTCTCTGGAGATACAAGAGGGCTCTGGCTGATATTGCCAATGTGTTTTTATTTAAAAGCAGAATCAAACAATCCCACAAAAGGGCTATTGAAAAAAGGAAAAAACCCAGAGATGTATTATGAGAAACAAAATGTGGAGCCAGGAGAATGGAGCGAAATCAAAGAATGTCTGTGTCAGCATAGTGTCCCTATGTTAGATGTCCCCATGACATCACCAGTATCTACTTATCTCTTTGCACGCTCCTCTACATATTTACAAAAAAGCAAGGTTATTCTGCACTAGTTCTTTCCTTCTGAAAACTTCCTAGAGTTGCTAGTATTTCATTCTCAGTGCTGTGCCACATTAATTTCAAATAATTGGAATTTCAATTAGTTATGTTCCAATGCTTTTTGAGTACATATTTTCTTTTTAAAAAACCTTGATGACATCAGGACCACAAAAATCCATGAATCAATGTTCTTGTCTTAAAGCAAAAGAAAATATTAAAAGCAACCATAAAAACTTTGATTCAAATTAAGGCTACAGAAGTTCAGGAATTACATTAAAAAAATTATCTGCCTGTGCTGTTTAATTTCCATTGGTCAGCTTGAGAATCCTGTCCCCTCTTCTACCCCAGCACATTTTCTTCTATCATTCGCACACCTGGATAGGTTTTTCCCTTGCACACTTCAGCCTTGTAACTAGGAGTCCTTTGGTGGTTTATGTTCTGCCCTGAAAAACTGGTCCCCTTACATCAATCCCACACCTGTGTACCTCATCTATGGAGCAAGAATGGGTGGTCCTCTCCCCATGAATAGCTGTCTTCCCTCAGAGAAGCTCTTGGTATTTTATGACAGTGGGGAATTGGGCAGAGCTATAGTTCTCCAACATTTTGTTTAAGGGAGTGGAGAGATGCTGTATTGGGATAGGGAACTCACCTCCTTGACCATAGAGCTGAGTGTAGTCACCCATTACCACAAAGTGTTGTTTTTGTGCAACTAAATTTCTCATGGTGACTGTTTTCCTTTTCCAAAGGCAAGGGGGGAACATACATGTAATAATTAAAGTTCTAAAATGCACTTCAATATTAAATATTGTTAAAATAATATTTAATATAATTGTATAGTCCTAAATGTATTCAATAGTTCTCATAAGCTGCTGTGTATACACACATATGGCTTATAAACATGTTTTCTTTTCCTTGTTACCCTCATTTATATCAAGATCATGAGAAGGCGCTTCAAATAAGGTACCATTTTTAGTCCATCTGGCTGGGCAGAAGGGTTAAAAAAAAAAAGAGCTGACTTTAGTTTTTGCAAGAACAGTGCCCCCTTATGGCATTATAGATTCCCTAGAAACTATTAGAATATGAATTCTGTGAAGCTTAATCTGTGGTTTTTTTTCTTAATCTCAGTTTATTTATAGCTGGAAATAAACTTTTTATTACAAATGTCAACAAAATAGAGCCCTAAATAAGTGCTGGCATCTTATGATTTTCATGACTGAGAACTGGAGGCAGACACAGGACAATATTAATTCATACATGAAATTTCCAGCTGATGCTCTCCCTTCACTGCTAGCCTGTACTTTTACATATTCTATGTTTTAATTTTCTTTATATGCTTTATTTCTAATTTCATGAAATGTATGCTAATATTTTATACTCCCTAGAGAGCCACTGCATGTCAATAAAAGGCTTAAAATAATGTAACTGTGGTTGAAAACAAAACTTTACAGCAATCTGTCTCAATTTTACACTTTTCTGAAATTTACATTTTTCCACCAATGCATAAGCAAAAGAAAACCTGTCAGATCCCATCCCTTTCTGTGGTTCCTGCTGAGCTGAATATACAGTTCTGTGAATCCAGTAATTTCACAAAATAGGTTTCAAAATTTTAGGTTTTAAGCCTGCATTGTTTTGTTATTTCTGTTAATCTTTTTACCTTTCATTTTAATAACAATACTGAAAAATAAAATGCTTAAGGAACCAACAACATTTTAAATTTGTATTCTTTCTACTTATAAAAGAACTCAAGAATCATTACCATTAGAATTCAGTACAAAAGTAATGAAGTCGGTCGTCAATGCCAACAGAACAAACTTAACAATACAGCAGTAAGAATAAAAATCCAGTTCTTCCATGTAACTGGCAGAACAAAAACATTTTCACCTTTTTTGTGGATGTCCCTTAAGGACCAAAGCAAGCTGGCTTTATTGTGGGAGTTCCATAAAAGGTGACCTTCAAAAGCAAATCCTTCTATCAACTAGACATGAAGGATAAGAAGTTATCTTCTGATCTGCTTGGTCCTAGACCTTCTTTGGCTTGAAAGAGCTGCGAGGTATAAAATTCTGCCCTCAGTGTCACAGAAAAAAATTCATACGTACCTTATCCTGCTCTTGTCGCTTTAGACCGTCAAGCTTCAGCTGTTCCATCTCAGACCTGGTGTATTTCAGCTCTCGTTGTAACTCATTGAGCTTTTCCACAAGGAGATTCTTTTCAGCTTCTTTTTGAGAGACTACCTGAAGATGATGAGAACAGACATCCTCATCAACTTTATCAACTTTACACTGTCCTGACTATATTTTATGACCTTTATTTATTAACAATGTTGATATTATTAACAGATTTTTAAAATAGTATTTGATCTCAGAAACCTAGCAAGGTCTGACCAGTTTAGGATTTAGTTGGAAATTCATCAAGAAGTATCAGAGCTATGAACTAGACTGGGATAATGTAAAACATCATAGAAGGTGGGCATGGGAAACCCCTTTTGTGTTGTTGCCAAGAATGGTACAGGGATGGATTCATCAGGACACCATATTTTTTCAAGGTTACCCTAAAGCAAAATTCTCAGGGATGTTTGTTGGGAGGAACAAAATCACATTTGATGGACAGGAAGCATGGCTATTTTGTTTACTTTTTCCTCTGTAGAAGTACATAGCCTGTCAGTGCTGTAATTCTTTTTGATACCTCTTTGTGTTTACCTCAGTTGCCTTTCTCTGTTGCACAAAACAACGGCTGCTAGCAATTTTCAATTTACACTTAATTCAAGCCATTACAATATGTATTTTGTTTAGTTTGGGCTAAGGTGTTACAGTGATTTGTAACTATGATTTGTAGAGTAGCTTTTTATTTGTTCAACAAAATGTAACTAAAACAAAGCACTAATTGGATAGTATTATATGTCCAGTTCTAGTACCAAACTGCAACAGAGATCTGGCATAGAAGGTCAGCCAGCTGCAATAACTCCCTGGGTCAGGGGTGATTCCCTGGAATGGCACTGGGACCATCTGCTTCCCATTTTATACGAGTAATACTGTCTAGTAAAATTAAATAAATAAATATTGTATTCCCATTAAAACAAGGTTTGTAGCAAATGATACCAGAATAACTCAAGGATACTGAAAGCTATTAGATATTAAGAATGCCTGGATCAGTCTCTTTCAGTTTCTT
The DNA here is from genome assembly GCF_049901735.1 of Notechis scutatus. Lineage (NCBI taxonomy): Eukaryota > Metazoa > Chordata > Lepidosauria > Squamata > Elapidae > Notechis > Notechis scutatus. The sequence continues at coordinate 131,455,996 of NC_142012.1, forward strand.
TTGTGCTTACTCATCAACACGTTTTAACTGTCTTCTATTTCAATCTGCATATTGTTTTTTTTAGAAAAGTATGAAAATTAAATTTTAACATACTTTCCCACAAAACACAGATATTTATTATGTATTTAGTGCTAAAATAAGAATGTTACTTCTTTTTAAAAATGTATGAAAAAGAAAGTAGATCCCAATTTCCTTATTAGCCCAGACAACATGAATCAGGTTTGTTGCCTTAAAAAGATGACCTGAACGAATTATCAAGTTTTCAATTCAGATAATAGAACCAGATGCAATTCTACCACTTCAAGAAATATTTTTTGATGAAAATACCCTTCTTTCTCCTTCTGAATATTACCCAGTGTGGATCATGTTGATAGTCCCTGTTCATTGAGCTCTGAGTAAATTCCTATATGTAATATCCTCGGCGGATAATATTGTGGGAGAGATTGGGAACAAAGTTTCCTTCTGTCTTGTATAACTTTTCAACTGTCTCTCCTCACCTTTTGCTTTTCATTTTCTAGCATGAGGAGGCTTTCATCTCTGCGCTGCTGCAAAGTGAGGATTTCCTCCATGTGCGCCCTCTTCTCATCTTCATACTTGGACACCAGTTCTTCCTTCTCTTGCTGAAGACAGCTGACAGTTTCATCTTTCTCCTCCATCAGTGTCAGACGCAGGATCTCCTAGTATCAGTAGTGTATTGTATTTATCAACTAAAATATTATTGAATTTGGGCACAGTGCAATTAAAATCCTGTCTCCAGATTTTGATCTCATAGAATTTCAGAGTATATAGAAAACAAACTTAAGTAAAGGCATCCCAAAGGTGCTTTTTCACAAGGTAACTGGACTTTGTTTTTCTTTGAAGATGTTTCACTTATCCAAGAATGTTCAGTCATATCTGAAGAAGCTTCTTGGATGAGAAGCAAAACATCTTCAAGGAAAAACAAAGCCCAGTTGCCTTTTGAAAAAGAACCTTTGGGACAACCATGACTTGGATGACTGAGAATCTCCTTAGACATTTAATAAAGGCAATTTAATCATGATTTCAATAAGTCAAATATGGGGGAAGACAACTTTTACTGAATTCATCCTCCTGATCTGCTGTTTAATCCAATGGTGATGTTACTGGAATGGATCGATCAGAAAATTTCTGGGTTTCATTCTTGCTCAGTTTTGGAATGAGGATGCATAAAGCTAGATATGGGAGTTATTTACTTCATAAAGGCACCTTAGTCTTATTAGTAATCTTATAATTGCATTTTACTTGGGTATCATGCAGCTAGAGTTTGCACATATTAGCCCATTTCACAAGATATCAAGAATTGGAATTAAAGACCTCCTTAACATCCTCTATTTCCACACCAGTCATATTTCTGAAATTAAAGCACAAATATTTGCATTGATGAAATTTGTTATTTTGCACTCTCATGGTCTTTGCAAATGGAGTACTGGGCCATGGACTCTTTATTCATGCATGATATGCTTGGAAATAAATTTGACTTGTGATGATGATATTATTGGTGATGTTACTTAGTTGGATAATGAAATGTCTACAAGCACACAAGCAAATTCAGAGAACACCAAGTCTTCACAGTTTAACCCTGAGCTACATATATTCTTTTCTATTCAAATTTTGAATTAAAATATGCAATTTATAAATAATTATTGTTCATGGATATATTAATATAGGTTGCTATCACATTCTTCTTTCCATAGATCTTCTGTGTGGGTCCTTGTATTTTATCATCATAATAACTTTATAGTATAGGTTAAAATAAGTTGACTTGCAACTACCGTAATAACCTGAACTCAGTCGCTGAACTTCATTGCTAGAGAGAGAAGATCCATGTTTAAAGATCAAACTTTTGCATAATACATTCTATTCTAATTCTGTATTTTTAGTAATACAGTTACTTTCATGATTTATTAAAAAAGTATTAGAGAATCTTGAATGTATAGAGATATCTAGTGTATCTTCTATAGTTGCTGGGATGCTGGAAACAATTTGTTGGTTTGCAAGATAATCTCTAGATTGGAGACCCTAGTTTTGAATAGAATAGCACAAGCACACCTTGTATAAAACTGGGCTTTAGTTGCACCTGTGGCATAATGCTCAAAATGTGCACAAGCTGGCAATATATCCTTACTATAATTAAGAATGCTGCATGTTTTATGGGGGAACTAAATTGGTCACCTAGTCTACTCTTTTTAAAAATATTATTAAAAAGCATTACATTAAAAGGCTTGAACATAAGAGAATATATGTGGAAATTCATGCTGGTCTATGTTTAGCTACATCAGCTTATGGTTTATTAATCAAGTTTATATGTTCTTTAGCTTGTCATTCCAAAAACCAGCAACTAGACCTGGAGATTTATAATCTAATATTCATAAGAAAAATGTCAGTCAAAGCTTGTTAATTATGGTATTTCTCTACTATCCTGGATTTCTTACTAATCTTGGAGCTTTTATGTTTAAAACTACTGGTATAAGGCTGGGGAAGGGAAGCATCAACTCAAAAGGCATCTCATCTCACAATCATCCTTCTCAAAAACATATGATTGTGATGTAAACTAGGTTGAAACTAATTCCTCACAGCAGACAAATACAATTATATAATTTTCTCCAACAATTTACTTAAGATAAATATATTAGGAACTCCTAAATAATGAGAGTCGAATAGACAAAGAGAATTTATCACATTTGCATCAAAGTGGATAGTGCTCTTTGATTTTATTTTGTCCATTTAATGGTAATCCTAAATTGTTTACATTAACTCCATGGCAAAATATTACAGTAGATACTACTGTCAGAAAGTTTGAGATGATCAGTATCCTCATAATGTGTTTGTACCTAGCAAGGAGCATGATCTCATAGCAGGTATGCATGTAAATTCTCAAAATTCTTTTATTAGTTAAATTATAGTAATGAGGCAAATGTATTCTTATAAATCCAACATTTGTTCTTATAGCTCCTTAAACAATATTTTAATGGATTCTGATGAAATAGGTTGTGGTTGATTAAAAATCATATAATTATAAATACATTAATTTTTGCCACATGTTGGTTTGCTGCTTTTATTCCAAACACAGCTACCAACTGTGGAACTTGATATGTATATTAGAACTGATTTTAGGGAGGCAGGGACTATTTGATACCAATCATTACAAATTGATCAAGGACTATTTAATTCTTGGACCTGCATCACTGACCTTCTCTTTCCTAAGAGTCCCAAGGTCCTCTTCAAAAGCTTGCTTTTGATGTTTCATAGACAACTGACACTCTTCTTCTGTTTGAGTCAACTGGTGCTTTAACTTCTCTATCTCTTTTCTCAAGGTATTCTCTTGAAGCTCAAGTTCTTGCCGAACCTTTCCTAATTCCGCTGTGAAAGAAAACAAGCTCTATTTAGAAGAGATTCTTAGGTATTTTCCAATATACAGAATGTTGAAAAAGATTTCAATCATACCAGACTTCACCATTGTCTTTTAATTCACTGATATTATTCCTCCAAAAGATAATAATCCCATTCTCTATTTTTTATTAATATCATTTTTAAATATTGTTTGCTCTTACATGTTTTGTGTATCTGCTTTTGAATTTGATTATAGCCACTGATAACCAACTTGCTAAGACTGCCAGAGAGCCAGAATAAAATAGAGAAAACTACCAATAAACCCAGGCCAACGGTCAGCCCAATTCAGCATTATCTGTCATAGAATGAACTACCAAATGCATTCAAGAGCCCCAGAAACATGCATATAAGGGTCAAAGCCATTTTCTGCTTTCCAGAAGTTGATATTTCAAAGAACTGTTATTCAGAAGGTAACATAGAGTTCGCTATGAGATTAAAATATACCCCATTGATTTTATTAAAAAATATGTTGATTTCAATAAACATTGAAAATAAAAACCAATAAAAGAACAAGAGTAACAGATACAAAGCACAAAAGAAAAAAAGATCACCTACTTTCCAATTAAAAAATAAATAAATCTATTTATAATCTGGAGCAGATAGGCATCACTGTCACATATGCAAGCCTTGCATATTTGAATATGCAACACTGTTGTCCAAAAAGTAATTTGTTGACAGGTGCAATCTGGAGATCAGATGTGACTAGAATAGTCTTTCATTAAAAATTCTTCATTTCTTCAAGACACTGAGTTGCTGTGTTTTTCAACCAATATTATCTCTCACAAATATAGGTGATCCAAAAGAAGGATGTACTTTAGTTTTTCAATATCTTGCTGCAACAATACTGATTTTCTAATGTTGCAGAATCTGATGTTCTGAGAAAAATGAACCATAAAACTAATATTAATTATTGAAGACTGTTAAGTATTTGTCCTAATTCTTGGAACATTTTCTTTGCTTTTGATCAAAATGAATAATGAAATTGGCACTGCATCTGGAAAATGCAAGTTTGATTATAGATTTTCCAACACCATTTAGAAAAAAAGTTATAGCTACTTTAAAAAATTGAACTAGTATCTTTTCTGTTCAAATAATGTGACTGTTAATTAAAAAGCACCAGAACAACTAGTAATTAATTGCAGACTGAATATGAATTAGCAGTGTGATGTGGTAGCAGAAAAACTTCACTTGGGAAACCAATTTACTGGAAACTAGACAGCTAGCTTGGTAATAATACCTGTGAAAAAATTACTAATTGAAAATGAATCTGTGGTGTGATGTTGCGGCAACATATATCATCTCACAACTCATCTAACTGTTCACTCCTAAATCCAACTTAAAGACATTGTAAAAACTTTGGTATCAAAACAGTTTTTTTGAAGACTTCACTTTGCATGTGATTCTAGCATGAAAATGTTTATTTTGCTCTCTATTTTCTGTGTTTTCACTAGTTATTATGAGAATGCTAACAACCAACCATGTTAGGCATAATCTTAACACAAACATTTTTAAAAAGTTGCCTGGCACACAGTGGATTTAAAATACCCAGCTAAAATACCCAGAATTGGACAAAAAATGTACCTCTTATGAAATATTATCACTCAGTGAAAATGGGTGCAATGCAGACTAGCCTCCTTGTGGTGCACCATGGGCAATGTGACTTTGTTGTGGCTAAATTGTCTACACATTCTGGCTGCTGGACCTCCCAAGGACCTCCCAGGAAGAAGAAACAGCATGAGAACCAAAAATAAAAACAACAGCTAATGCTGTATTCTGGTACGCCACATAAAATAAACTCAGTGAAAAAACTCAGACTTGCTGAATTTTTTTTAATCCAAATGAATTGTTGAATCAGATTGTGCATACTGTACCTTGAAGGGCCTTCCTAGAAAGACCAATGCCTTGATTTTCTCCTTCTAATTGTTCCTTGCGGGCCTCAAGTTGAGCGGTCAGCTCTTGTGCCTCAAAAAGGCTGGTTTCCAGGGATTCCTTCTCCATTCTAAAAGCACATTAGGATATAATCAGTGCCAATCAATTAGGCTGTCTTCACCTTGAATCTGCAGATACCCACAAAGCAATGATTTTAAAAAGAGGCTATTGTTCAGCTAGTACTTACAAGTAGTCCTCAACTTACAACAATTTGTTTAGCAACTGTTTGAAGTTACAACAACACTGAAAAAAGTGAGTTATGACCATTTTTCACACTTGTGATGGTTGCAGAATCCCCATGGTTATGTGATCAATATTTGGGGGCTTGGCAACAAGTATGTATTTATGACAGTTTCATTGTCCCGGAATCCTGTGATCATCACTTGTAACCTTCCCAGCCAGCTTGTGGTCATGAATTGAGGGCTACCTGTACATACATGCTTGTTGGCACTGGTAATACAACCCACCATAGGATCTGACACCACTCACTCATGTGAAATCCAGAAGGCAAGATGTCTCCACTGTATTCGTGGGAAAAGATAGTCTGAGAACCATAAACATTAGTTTTTGTTTTTGTAGAAGATGCAGGATATCAGTGCAAAAATAAAGTCACCCACAAATTGAACCCAACTCCTGTAATTACATGGGTGCATCCTGAAGTTTTCTAAGCAGTAGTACCAATATAATTTGCCATTGCTTTCTTTCAAGATTTTTTTCTTACTTCCCAGTTTATAGTCCCTTATAATCCCAGGCTTCTTTGATGTTCTCTCATCTAAATACTAACCTGGCCTGACCTTGCTTAGCATCTAGACCCGTAGATAGTACTTGACAATGTTGGCTAGATACCACTATCTGCTAAAACAATTATAAAATAAGTCATGTAATGAGGAAAAAGTTGGAAACCATCATGTTTATTCAGATTTCTTTAGTTTTTCAATCACTACACACATATTAATAATACAGAACTAAACATTATTTCACTGAGATTTTAGAAATGGATTTGCAGGAGCTATGTGATAACAGTCATAAATTAGAAATGAACAGAGATGAGAAATTAGCCAGCACAGTTTTATGATCATTTATAGTTTTGGCATCACTTCATTGGGATCAAGAATAAATCTCTGACTTGGGACACCTATACTCTAGAGAGTATTGAGAAATCCAGCTTTGCAACAGGAGGAGCTGGAGCCATCAATCTGTTAAAGTAATGTTTGTTCAGGAACTTATGGTTGTCTTGAAGTAGGTCTTGAGCACAGCTGCATTTGTGTATAGATCTTACTTTGAACTACAATTCTCCTATTCTCTTCCATAATTTACTTTTTTGCTCCAACTGACCCATTCATCACACTGGGGCAGCTAAAGCAAGGAAAACGAGAGGCATTACTATAATTATTACTGTACAAAGCAAACATGTTTCTATGGAATGTGGAGAGCTGCAAAGCAGAGCCAAGAAGGTTAAAAAAAAAAGAATGGAAGCAGCAAATTGGACAATTGCAGAAATAGAGAAGTACATTGTTAACAGAATAAAATAATAATACAATAACCCCCTGCCAAATGGTTGTCCAATCTCTTCTTCTGCTGGTCAAGTAAGAACCAAAAAACCCTTCACCACCCAAGTTTGAGTTAGTTAAAGCCAACAATTAGTAAATAATTCATTTGCCAGGACAACAGTGTCCTTTAAAGGTTTGGATGATTTTGGAAGGCAAGCAGCCTACTCCAAATTAAAAGAATATGCAACAAAAGTAAAGCTATCCAATTTAGACCAGGAAAGCATCACTGTATTAATTTTCTGTGTGGTGGTGAAATCATGAAAATTTATTTTAATTGGCTCCTTAGGCAATTGGTAAAATAATGAATATATATGATTCAGGAATGGGTTAAATCTTTCCTGTCTCATTTAATATATTATGAAGTACTTCTCCATAGCCTATCTTCATGTGAACATTTCATCTCTGTTTTGAGTTCAGAAGTTCATGTGTTTAAGCAAGTATAAAGCAAATCTTACCTGATAAGAGAAACATAACAATCTCATGTGAAGACAGTCAAAACTGAATCATTAAGTTAACTTAAGCTTTAACTTAATCCACAATCTAACTGTTAGGGAATCATCAAATCATTGAATTAAAAGGAGTGATTTAGATCCAAATCAAAGTATTCCTGATAAATGGCTGCTCTGCTTGAATCTATTCATTAAAAGGGAGACTTCCACTTCCCTCAGTAATTGATTCCAATATATAACTTTTTACTGTTAATATTTTTTTCCTAATGTTCATTAAGAATTTACTTGCATGTAACTGCAGGTCACTGTGCTGTTTCATCAGAGATAATCATTACCTGAGAGTGTCTGTCTCCTCAGTTAACAACTTCTTCTGCCTCTGCATTGCAGTGAGCTCCACAGCCAGCTGTGCCTTTTCCTTAGCTATCTCTTCCTTCTCTTGTAGCACACGGATGAGTGAATCCGTCTGCATTTCAATTTCTCTGTGGCTCTGGGCCAGTTGCTCACCTAGAGTTTGTTTCTGGCTATTTAGCTGGTAGAATATAGACAAAAACATGCAAGAGAGATGGGGGGGGGGAGGGAAGGAGGAGAGGGAGGGGGGGAGGGGGAGGGAGAGAGAGAGGGAGAGAGAGAGAGAGAGAGATATTAGTAGCAGGAGCTGAAGAACTCATAAAAGAGGCAAACTTTCTAAAGAAGAATGTTATCAATGCAATGACTAAAATGATCCATTAATTTTTTTCTGGAGAATTTTTTTCCCCCCACTCCTGTGTTCATTGGGCTACAACTTTGAATGCAAGTCTTCTACGAAAACCTCTGGGTTCCCTCACATAAACTATTATTAAAATGAATCCTTTATATCTTAAAATTTACAGCCTTTACAGAGATCTATTCAGATCCTTATCACATAACAATCCATGGATCCTAATACTATTCCATATACCTAACATGCCAGAATATAGGGAAAGAAGTGTCCTTGGTGGTAGGGATGCAAAGTTAACTTAATCTCCCCATAATGTTAGCAATCAAGAAAACCAAAACTACAATAACTTTGGGTGATTTGCATTAATTCATTTGGCTACAGAATGTAAGTAGGTCGAGTTGTTTACCAAGCTCTGTTTGTCATCTTTCCAGAGTTATCCGGCTAAATGCAAAAGTCTGAATCAGAATAGCCAAGCTGATCCAAGCCAATTCCTTTGTACATACTGTACTTTGCCGCGATAAATGGCCTCCTCATCTTTTCATACCTGCATCATCTGGTCCTGTAGCTGGACTCTTTCCCTTCTCAGTAAGGCTATTTCTCCTTCCAGCATCTCCCCTTTCTCTTCGGAGGCTTGGCAACTCTGCTCCAATTCTTGTTTCTCTGCCCTCATGTGCATCTGCTCCTTTTCAAAGTGTGCAAGCTGTTCTCGCCAAACCACTTGCTCGTGCTCCAGCTCCTGCTTCCTCCCTACCAACTTGCTCTTCTCATCTTCAAGCTGCACAATAAGAGAAAACACAGGAATGTACAAGTTCTAGAAGTGGGAGGACAGAAGATGGACAGGAACATAAATGGCAGGCTTAACTTGGAGTCATGCCACCATAAGGGAATGATGCGGAAATATTTGTTTGAGAAATCATAGGAGTACAATCTTACAGTAACTTTATTTGTTAAGTTCCAAACTGCCTTTGAGAATAAATGAACAACTTTGTAACCATAGACTGTTGGATCAGGAATCAGAAATTTTACAGAGATACACCTCTATATAGATATATGCTGGTGTACACACTTATACACCACAGGCACACACAATAAACACACACCTTTCCCCCTTGCCTTCTCCTCCAAGTCAGATTATTTGTTTATTTACCTAGTTCCATGTTTTGACAAATTTCTACCAAATGTGCAAGTGTCAAATAGAGAATAAACAACAGGACAGAAATATTGGTTATTTGATTGAGCATTCCTAGTAAATATAGATTTGGCGTTTGTGCTGAAAAACATTTTAGGCAAGATTTGATTTAAATTTTATATATGTGACTTGCACATCTCCAGCCATCTGCAGTTCTCCAGCCTGCAATCTTAAAAGCCAACTGAGATGTACAGTATGTATGTAATTAACATCCACATTATTATTATTATTAACGTAGGGGCAGATACAGCAATGGGATCACTAAAGAGGGTTTTAAACTACTCCCATTGTCACTGCCTTAATGAAGTTACTTTAAATGGATATAGTGTAGGCAGGTGCGCTGTGCATGTGTATATAATTGAAACCACATCATTAAAAAAAAAACCTGTTTAATCTCATCTCCTGTTAGGAGCAATCCACAATTTATAAATTTAAAAACATCTGCAATATTTTACTTTGTTTGGTGTGATTGTTAACGAACCAAGCTAAAAACTGAGACACTTTGAATTGGAGTTATGCCTTAGGCAGAAAGGCATACGAGTGACTCTGGGCTAGTTTCCCTCTCTCAGACCTAGGAATTATATACACTTTATTTATTTGTCAAATTTATATAGCTTCCTATTTCACAAAGCAAGTGACTATATGTAGAGGACCAAGACAAAATGAATGCAATTCAAAACATTATTATATAGTAATGCCAAACAGCAACTATCACAAATGGCTTGTTTTCTGCAAGCTTTTGCAACAGTTCAAATTTCAGATAAAATTTTGTAGGAATGACAAAGAATAATTAACAGATTCATATGGAGTGGAGAAGAAACAAGAGTAAGATTCAAAAATGGAAAAGAAAATTGTCTATTATGGATAATAACATGGATAAAATATCCAAATAACAGAATATTAATTTTAGAAGGAGACAGTTTAGCCAATGGATTTCATAGGTATTAATGGTATAAAGAAAGAAATAGAACAGCAGCAGAAGAAGAGGAAGAGAAGGAGGAGGAGAAGGAGAAGGAGGAGAAGAAGAAAGATATTGTGAGATAAAGACTGCAAAAAAAAAAAAAAAAAAAAAATTGGAACTTCCTGACGATAAGAATGGTGATTTCAGCATTAGCATCACTTTCATATACTTTTTATTCCAACATAATTACAGTAATTTATATGTGTTTATGTGTGTGTGTGTGTATTGTAGTATATGCATGTATGTATCTATAAATATGTACATACACACACACACACAAAACAATGCCCATTGTAGAATGTTCTATGTATTATTGCATTCCTCGCATTGATTATGGTATGGTTTGTCCATTTTTGGAATTATTGACAGAATTATTATACTATCCATAAAACATCATGTATGCTAATGTGGTTTATCTGGATTCAGAAATTGTACTGCTGTAGAGACATAGCAAGAATTGCTTAACGATGGTAATGTGCCTAAAGTGACCTCAGGGAAGAACAAGACACCTCAAAAAAGGTAACTAAATTTGAAACATGTAAACAAAATTAATATCTATTGGAACTCTTCTATAAATTTTTTTGATAGAAAAAAATAAAAAAAATGATTTTTATAGGATAAAATAGAATGCGAAATATCAAAGACATAATTACATTGCAACAATGGGAAGACCTATAGAAAAATCAATAAAATGCATTCAAAGTTATAATTTTAGGAAAAATTGGAAAAAATGTTTTATAGATAGTATCAAGCCCTGTCAATGATTCCTAAGCTGGGCAAATGAAACAATAATTAATGTGGGAAATGCAATAATAAATAGAATACATTCTACTACTGTATATTGCATTGGTTTTGTGCATGTGTAGGTGTGTGTGTAGGTGTGTAAACCCAAAATGTTGGAAGCATTTAAGCATTATGATTTTTTTAAAAAAATATTGTTAACTAAAACCACATATATTTTTACTAGGAATAATTCCAGAGAGAATCAACAAAAAGTATCATAATCATCATCTGGCAGTGACCAGAACCAATTTGCTACAATATTAGAAAAGTGAAACTTTGCCAATAATACAAGAATGAGAGATTAAAGTCAGAGAATATGCAGCAATAGCAGAGCTCATTCTATATATTTATTTAACTAAATTCACACAGGAATTGCTCCCTTACCTTTATTATATAATATACAAAAAGACAGGTTTAGATATTTGGAACACTTTTTAAAGAAAAAGAGGTACGAGTTTAATTATAAAAATATAAAACAAAATGATTTAAACAAATGTAAATAACAATCTCCAATATTTCAAGAAAGGTACAAATACTTATGTAATGATTAGACGCTGGGGACTATGAAAGGAAAGGGAAAAAGTGAGCTACTGAAAATTCCTCCTTATGATGTTTTTCTGTTTTGTTTTTTATTTTATTTTTTAAATTTTTCAGTATTTCTCTTTTCTGTATTCTTTACTATCACCTTGAAGAATATACTGTAACTGCCTTGTCTCTTGAACAAAGTGGGATTAATATGTTTACTTCTGATCTAAGAATCTGTTATTAGTTATCATTCAGTATTTAAATCTTTAACACTTGAAAGTTATTCATCAAGCGCAAGCAAGCTGACATGCACAGTTATTGCTCTTTGCTAAAGTCTGTTCCTAGCTGTAGAAGAAAGAAAGGCAGAGCGGGGGTGGGGGTGGGGTGGGGGGAGGGAGTCAAGAGAGGAATCAGCTTGGAGTCATTATGTTGTCATAAGAGGTACAAGTGCCACCCTTCTTTTAACTCTTACTAGTGCCAATTTAGTACTGACCATTAGTTAACTAAGATTCTTGTGCATAGGCATGAGCAATAAATAAATCTGAACTGCAACTTAATCCATGGTCCTGATGCCTGAAAATTGCACAATTACTGTGGTATCCTGTTACCTGGAAGATGATGTGGTTTAGTTTGATTTTATCATTTGATAGTCCTTCATTTAGAGCTCCCATCCTGGCTAGTGAGTCCCTTAGTTCAGCATCTTCTGATTTCATCTTGTGTATGGAGAGTTCAAGCTCAGTGTTGCTGGCTTCAACCTGAGGTGGAAATTGTAGGCATACTCAGATTAGACTATGCTCATCAAACCTTATCATTTTTACTATATAGATAAACTGTAAGCATAATAACTATTTTCAATGACTGTTCTTTTCCAAGAAAAAATGGTATAAAACTCTCCATCTATCTGCAGGACACGGTAAAGAATTCTTTAATTTTGAATGCATGTTTACTTCAATGTCTCTCTCTGCCTGGATTGTTCTCTTTGATACAATGCATGGATTTCTCAGAGAAAATGCATACTTTTTTGAGTGCTAGTTATTTGATCAGATGTTGCTTAAAATAAAGGTTATGCAAAATTATTCCCATAAAGATCAAGGATCTTATTAAAACACTACATTTCACAAATGTAAATCTGACCAGATCATTCCCTATTCAATACTACTCAAATTTAATTGCATCTAAAGCAAGATGAGAAGGATCTTTGGCATCCATATGTTGAAATGAAAGTGCTATTTCACTTTAAGATCATTATGTAATCAAAAATATTCTTATTAGGAAAATGCCATTTCCCTTCCAGAAATGTTAAGCAGGCCAAAAGAGTGGGTGGCAAAAAAAAATTCTGCTACTCACTTAAGCTGAGCCAACATGAGCAGCTGTGGTAGTTTTTACTGAAGTTTTTGAGCAACACACTTACTCATGAAGGAACTGCCCAAAGACTTTATAATATTTCATAGTGGGCATAATATTTCTGAGAAAAGAGATCTAACTTTGCACTTAAATTGCTGTTTTGAAATGATAAACTCTGAAAATATGACAGCAGGGAAGGCACTTCATCCATACTTCTGCTTTTCCCCCTCTAAAGTTGTGAAAAATAAACTTTGGCTGTTTTCTTCTACAGCATTAGCCTGTTTCAGATTTCCTATTCTCCCCTCCCAATCATTGCTTTGCAATAAAGTAAAGGATAATAATAGTTTTATTGTATTTTTTTTTCAGATTATTTAATTACCATCATCAGGAAAACAATTTATGATCTTTGTGATTAGAGAATGACATATTCTAGTATTTTAAACTACCTTTCTCCAATCTGATGTCCTCCAGTTGGTAAATCTACAACCATCACCTAAACTTTCTAGGACAGCAAAATAAATTCACCACAGCTGATTAGAGCAGGCTTTGGTACACTATCATTCCTTTCTTTGTGCAGAAACCCCTATACATATTTTAAACACCATAATTATAAGAAACATGTTAAAAAACAAGCAAGCTGGGAACAGTATCCAAGTATGAGCAATCCAATTAATCTGTTGGAAACCGAAGGCTTTCAAAACAGAAAAAGATCTTTATGCAGTGGCAGAAAGCCATTAGGAGAAAGCAAAGGCCTGCAACTAACAAAATGCCTTTTCTATCCCTACAATTGGGATACAATTTGCAGACATAAAGGAAGCCATTGCTGAAGAACTTTATGTTCAGGTAGTCTTCTATTACAGAAAATTGTTTTTCAGATCGCCTGTTCCAAATATGGCTTTAAAGCTTATACAAGAACTCAGAAGAGCAGCTTCAGCAACAGAGTAAGATGTTCCCAAGATCCAGTTCAATCTCTCTTGAATTTTTTTGAAACTCTGAAGGTTTGAACACTCTTCTCTATAGTTGTAATATAGATCTGATGCAATTAAAGTGGCTTTCTTCATTCTGTGCTTTCATGATTTCCATTTGGAACTCCCATCCCAAATGGACAATTATTTAGGGTTCTATCCTGATTCAAAAGTTCAACTGTGAGTGACTTATTCCAATGGCTTACAAAAATAGGAGTTAAGGTACATATCACCATAGTCAAATATACCTTTTCCAAGGAGAAAGTTTATATATTAGTGTAGACTGACTAAAATGTCAGCATTCATCTGGGCAATAATGGTTCAAGGTCAAGTTCAAGTACAATACGAATCTACAGAATTAAGGCCAATACTCATTTTTGTTTACTTAGGTAGTGTCAGTGGTGGGATTCAAATAATTTAACAACTGGTTCACCCAGGGTCAAGTTGGCTATTATGAGAGGTATGGTTCATCCCCATCCTCCAGCTCAGCTGCACATGTAGGATGAACCTCCCGCGATGGCCAACATGACCCTGGGTGAACCAGTTGTTAAATTACACACTCTCCTGGCTATCAAAGTGGATCCTGGGCACTACGCTGCGTTGTAATGGAGAGGACAGCATGAGGGAAGAAGGAGGAGCAGAGAGAAGAAAAAGGGAAAGCATCCTTCTCCTTTCCTTGTGCTGAGAATCCATTTTGATAGCAGGGAGTGGGTAATTTAACAACTGGTTTGCCTGAACCGGTGCGAACTGGCTGAATCCCACCACTGGCTGGTGTCAACATCATTTTGCAAGCAAAAACTGGTAAAATAAAGACGTACTTAACACTTCTTAAAGGTTTTACATAGAATATTCTACATAAAATATTTCATAGAAAAGCAAGATAATGTGACAGGGTGAAATGTTGCAGCAAGACTACTTCTGAACTGAAAGTGGAGACAACTCCCCAGTCAGGGCAAAGATGGGAATAGAGCCCAATGGCATGCGAAAACACATCAAAAAGCAATCCTTACTTTGGAAAGTGCTTTGCTCAAGCCTTCCTTTGCACTCTCCAGTATATCTTTCTCCAGCATGGCCTGATTCAAAGATTCCTTCACATTCACTAACTCTTTTTTCAGGATTGACATTTTTTCCTCAAGTTGCTCCAGAGACCTTTGCCTATGGAAAGAGTAAAGTCTTTGCAGTTTAACTAACCATAGCAGATTATGCCGAACACATTGTTGATACTTCCTGAATGTGTGGGGATACCATGTTTGTATTCAAAATCTGAGTTAGAGAATATGGATATTGACTTGCATGGTATTGTCTGGATTAAAGATCCTAATCTGCACAAAACAAGATGAGTATGTCTGCAAGGAGACTGGACTTTTGGCATATTGGCCAAAAGATTCCAAAACCTATTTGTACTGTCCTTACATTTAGTAAGGAATACTGATGTAATCACTGACAAGATTGCAATAATAAGAATGGAAGAGATCTGTTAAAACACCCCACTCCAGCATTTAAAAAAAAAATCCCATGCAACCATGATTCTGGAAAGGATTCTGGTTAAACATAAAGGCAAATAGATATTCTTACTGTTCTTCTCCTGTAACAACCATTAAAGTTGTACTGTCTCTGATTGTGGAATAACAATTAACTGTAGTCAAATCTAAGCTTATTATTGATTGTTCTCCATAAATATCTCCATTTTTAAGTAAACTAAAATGATTGCCTTCATATATTGCAGTATCAAATTCCACAACTGTTGCATAAATAAATGTTTTCTGCCTACTGTATCTTCAATTTTCTATCTTTAGTTATTGTTTTAAAATTCTGAATTAATTAGCCCTGAAATGTTTTAGCAATTTGACAGGTCTTTCTTAAAGAGTTTGGGGCTTCTAATGGGTGAAAAGGATTTGTTCTTCACATACTACTTTCCCACCCACATAATGGAATGTCTTAGTTGTCTTCTAGTAACTGCTGCCCACCAATATCCTCTTGGACTATTCCTCTTTCATTACACAGTCTTAGAGACACAATTGCAGCATCTCACCCACACTCCAAATCCTTCCTTGTCCTCTCCTTTTCCTTAATTGCATCTTCTTTTTGCTCTTCAAGGAGTTTTCGCTGTTTCTGTAGATCTCCATTCATTGATTTCAGGCGCTCTACCTCCAAATGGGAGGCATCAAGCTGTTGAGACTGGCTTTCTACTGCTATCTCCATGGCCTCCTTCTCTCTGAGAAATGAGGAAAAAATATGAACAATTTTGGGTCAAGATCATTCAGACATAGACATGCCTTGGCTGTCAGGGTGGAACTATCATTGCATACCTCTAAAGACCAATTGCTTCTTTGCAAAATAGGGCTTGGATGAATAATTTATTTTCTACCAGACAACGTAGAAGAAACAGGTACACACACACACACACACACACACCAAAATCCTTTCTTTCCAGCAATTTACCCCTTTGCTTTTTGACCAGTTATAAAAGTCATACATTTTAAATACTTGTTGGAAGAAAAGTGTGGGACAGAACTGGAAGGGAAAGCACTGGGTGATGAGATAATTCAGCAATTTTTTTACTTCCTTTACTAGAAATCAAATCTTGTCTATCCACTTCTCAAAGAAGCTTTGCCGAGCTTTCACTACCATAGGCTGTATTATCTTTCTTTAATTTATAGTGTTTATAATGCTATAGGAAGTTGGGAGGCAGGATTTGAGATGATCTCATAGTAGACTAACTAGATATACTAGGTCCACACATTCATTTACAATAGACTGACACAAGCAAACAAATAAAGGTACATTTCATTTAACATAAGGATCAAAAGAATTCCTTTAAACTTATTTTTTTTTAAATTTGGTCATGATGACAGCAGGAAATATTTTGCTTTTGCACTACAGTAAGGAATGGAGGTCAGGCAAGTCCCATTCTGCATACTGCCTTCCCAGGTTCCTGGCTGGAAAGCTATTTATGATCTGGGTCAACCATGGATTAAACAGCATTGCTTGCTGGCACTAATGGAAGTTTGGGTCCAACAACTATTTCTTAGGTCCTTCTTATTGTTTGGATAAATGTATGTAGTAATGCAAAAATGCCCTTCAGAGAAATCTGATGCCTTCCCTATTGACACCAGCTGGTCCTGACACCAACTGGTCCTGAAAATAAGGCCAGGAACTGTTTGATGGCAGTCCTCAAGGGCTGAGAGGACTTTCCTTTCCCAAGGAGGAATGGGGCAGAAATGTATTTATTTTATTATTTATTTGTATCCTGCCTTTATTATTTTTACAAATAATTCAGGGTGGCAACGTATTCAACATACCTCCCCTCTCCTATTTTCCCCACAATAACCACCCTGACATGAGTTGGGCTGGCGGTGAATCCCTGGTAGATCCAGGAGAAGCTCTTTTTGCCAGCGGCAAAGAGGCAGCCATTAAAGCTGCTGAAGTTGGGACAGCTCCGAAACGAAAGAGAACGGAACGAGAAAGTGTGCCGGTTTGGTGAGAATTTTTTCTTTATTTTAAGATTTGAAAGGACACCCTAAGGAAAAGAAAGAATCTGTAAAAGTTTTGACAGACGTGATTAAGCGGCGATTTTAAACAGAAATGTCAAAGTAATATTTTTTTTATTTTTTTTTCTCATTGCTAGATTTTTTACACATGATTTTAGATTTTGAAACTGGACTGGGTTTTTTTTTCTCTTCCTCCACCTATTCTTTTTTCCTTTTTGACTTTATAATATTTTAGGCTAGAGACTCCCTTCTAGTCATCTTTTTAAATATCTTTTTCCCTTTTTAATTAATTTTTATTATATCTTGTTTGGAAAAGGAGGGGGAAAGTGAAAGCAAAAGAAACTTTCTAACACTGCCAACTAAAGGCTTGGAAATATTCTATCTCTTTTTTTTCTTGACCAAACAAAGCTGAGAAAGAACTGGCAGTATTTTTGTGACCAGGAGCTGCAGCATTTTAACAATCTACAGTATGTTTTCATTGACAAAGGGCTACAGGGACATAAAATTGATGTGAAGATGTCATCAGAAGGGAAATACCAACATTTTTGACCTTTCCCCCCATAACTGGAGGTTTTTTTTTTACTTTTTAAAAAACCATACCTTTTATTTGGCAAAAAAAGAAATACATATACTAGCATACAACCCATCAAAAAGGGCTGTTGCTTGGTAGCTTAGGCAATGAAATCAGAGTTGAAATGTTCTAAAAAAGCATTCTGGTGGAGCAGCATGTGCCACATTCTGATTTACTTAATGATTGGCAACAACTCTCCAGCAGAGTTTTCCAGTTCTGTTTGGAAATACTAATTTGGAATTTTCTGTGTGCAAATAGATACTCTGTTACTGTGCCAAAGCCCTTCCCCAGAAGTTATGGGAATCTGCATAACGAGAAGAGTTTTTGCAAGTGACAAATCACTAAAATAAAGTTATATGATGCATCTTCTGAGGCCACAACTGGTGCAACTGCCAGAAGAACTGAGTCAAAGCCGTGCCCCTTGAGATCATTACAGTAATAGGCCAAGCCTCTCCCCACCCCCCCACCTTCACCTTTCTAAAAGTTCCACTGAGGATTTCCAATGCTGTGCTTTCTGCCTGCGGTCCTCCAGGGCCCTTGTCAGCTCTTCACATTCCTGCTTCTGTTCCTGCAGCTGTTGATCAGCTGCCTTCATTTCCTGCTGGCAGTCCACAAGCTGCTTCTTGACAGATCCCAGGATATCTCTGCAGGATTCCAACTGCACATGCAATTCCTGTTCATAGAGATCAAACAGGAAGTTCTTTGCACATCAAATGCCACAAAGCATACACGAGGGGAGAGAAAACCTCTCCACATTAAACAGATAAATCAAGTGCTCCAATCAGTATCTTTGTCCATTCTAATGAGCCAAATCTTTACAGCAATGGATCTGGGTTTTTCTAAAAGAAACCTTGAAAACAAGTACTGAAACTTATGCCTCAAAATCAGTCCCTGGGCCCTTCTGATGAGCTATATCTTCTCTCACTGACAATGTGCTAGATAATTATGGCTGTCAAAGGAGTTATAATAGCTATTTCTTTGCCATGTAAAAAGGATGGGAGAGGAACAGCTTTTATCTTCTTTCTTTCTTTAGCATCAATTGTATGAAGGAGTATAGGAGTAAAAAGAAGAATTTTATTTCCATTGGTAAAATCTAGACTTTGGATATACATTTCCTCTCTTAGGAATTTCACATTCCACTGAAACACAGTGAAGCAAGTGGGTGAGAATACGTATTAATAAAGAGATGACAAGTTTTATAAAATAACATTTATCTAGAATGGAATGCATAATCTTTGGGGAACTTAAAATTTCAAAGTGGGATGCTGAGGATATGATAATGATAGAAAATGGGCTGAGATCTTCCAGCTTATATATACTTTGTGTATGTTCTGTCTCACAAATTGTGGAAAACTATTGTAGGAAACTCCCCTGTCAGATTAAAATACGTTTTGTTCAATATTAAAAAGAGGCAGGATAGAATATTTCCCCAAAGGAGAAATGGAGAAATATGTTCTTAAAGGCAGAAAGCAGCCCCAGTCTTCCTGCCACAGGAAAACAACCTCAAGCAGAAGAGACTGGTCTTTTGGGATGGAGATTTGGTATCCATTCAGAAAGACCAGGCCAATCTATTCATAAACAAAATGCCTTCAGCCATAAACTCCCCCAGGCTGGAGCTGATGGAATTAAGAATTTATATTCCTCCACCCAAATTCTAAGGACAGGACATGATCTTTAGGACATAATAGGATTAACCTACCACCATTGAAAAGTAAAAGACACAAGACTCACTACATTGCACAACCTCCACATCTCAATCACCAAACCCCAGAACCCTATAAAAATCCATCCACTCACTCAGCCATTTTGTTAGCCACCCCAGAAACATGCTGTTGTCACTGAAGTTTCTGGAAAACCAAATAAACAGCCAGCCTCCGTTTTATTTCCAGCATTTTTTTCTCCTGGCTTGGAACCGGACTGGATTTTTCTCCCTACACTACGCTTCTGATTTTTGGTGGTGAGATTGTTGAAGTCTAGCTCCATAGTCAAAAGTAGACCTTCCCCTCCCAAAAGTAGTTGATGCCTTGTCGGAATCATAGGTTGTTTCCTGATCTATAGCTTTCTCTCAGATATACAGAGAAATGAAAAAAAAAACAGGCATTATTCAAGTAGTTTTCAATATACGTGGAACATATAAGACAACAAAATGGATGGGTGAGAAGTTTTTCAGAATGTCTATGTGAATGGGAGTTGGGAATAAGTCTAAGGAAAGAAAATTGAGAGTTTGCAAAAATGCCAAGGTCATTTATTATTCATAAATTTCCTTTCCCATCTACTTGCTGATGGGTTCAATATGCAGCTTTATCCTTTTTATTAATGTTTACCACAAATCTCTTAGGTAGGCTACATTATGCTTAGACCAATACCCAGGCTAAATTACCCAGAAACTTTACAGTCAAAATCTGAATTGTGAACTTCCAAATCTTAATCTAACACTCTTAACTTCTATATCACAATGGAAATTATCTGAAATGGACATGACAGTTCAAACAGAAAGGTAGAGGCTTTGCATATAATTAAGCCAATGTGGATAGTTTAAAGGTAGGAAACTTCCTATGCATGGGAAGTGGGAACGGATTTCACAGAGAGATGGTAAGGACTGCTGAATATTTCCTCTATCCCCAAGGTGCTCTGCCTATCCCATTTGGACTTCTTTTCAGTTTCACCTGCCTGGAAGAAGAGCAGCTGGGGAGAACAGCTGTAAGTGCAGAAAGAGTTCAGTGCTGATCTCTGGTCACTGCTTTACTACCTGAAATTATCTCCAGCAGCTGTTTACTGCAGTCCACTATAGTTAAACAATTGAAGATATAAATCTGCAGCTGTAGATCTAATATATCTTTCCAGCATTCACAAAATCCACCTGGAATGGCCAGCATTCATGCATGGATAGCAATAGCCATTAAAATGTGAGCTTTAATTGAAGTACCAGCATCATGCTGCTTACTTCTTGGACAGAAAATAAACCTAGCCAATTCAAAATACATTACAATAATGAACATTGCACACTAATAGGATGTTTCTGATATCTGTTTAATTTATAAATAAGCTAGGGCAAAGTAACTCTCCCCCCAATTCCCTAGGCAAAATAGGAAAGAATACTAACAACTTTTTTGTTGTGAGGCTCTGTGTGATATTTAGACATTGTTCAGTATGTTTTGTTCTAAATTTTACTATAGAAAGGAGATAAGTTGCTGCTCTGAGTGATAATACTTGATTCCAAAGGATATTTTAATTTCATTCATAAAAGGTCAGCCACTTGGCTATGTATTACAAAGCCACCATTTAGAATGGTGGCCTAGGTGCTTTTATAGGAAAAAAGAAGAAATATAGACCACAGAATTACAAACATCTTCACTTAAACTTTTGTTACAACTTCCAGATATTATATCCAATTTCTCAATTTTATAAAAACAAAACAAAAACCTGGGAAAAATATTTTAGCCCAGATCTAAAATACTATAAATCAACATATATTGGAATTAATAAGTGTTTCTGAATTCCCCAAGTAAAAATCTTTCTACTCCAGTGCACTTACATCTTTCTCTACATCCAGCACTGCAGATTGATTCCAAATTGTCTTAACTGCCTTTGCAGCCAAATGTTACAAGGAATTGCTTTTAAAAATTGGGGAAAATCACAACTGACCCATTCTCCATAAAAGTCACAACTCCTAAATAAATATATTTAATATTATTTGAAATGTATATGAATTATTAAACTTGATTGTATCTGGACCTATATCTCAAGGGGTTGTAACTCACATGGAGCAAGGGCTGGACTGTCTGCTTCCCTTATCTGGAATAATGCTGCCTCAGAGATCAAATGGCCCCCACTTTTCCTGGCTTTTTTCAATGAATGAAAACTTGACTGTGTGAACATTTGAGAATTGATATGGAAGAGGAATTGATATGGCTTATTTCTCAGGGCATTAAATAATTAATTATATTGTACTATTTTGTTAAATTATGTTTTAATCTTAATATTGCATTTAGGTATGTTAGTTGCTCAGACCTGGATGACATATAAGTAGATAAAAGTTTAATAAATAAAATAAAAACACTAGTGTATCCAACCTGCTCATGCTGTTGTGACTTTTGGATAAGGGCTTGCACTGCTTGTATTGCTGCATTCTGGCAGGATGGAGAATGTATCCGGGACTGAATTGCCCATTGGTGCTGAGGTGAGCTAAAGCCTAGGGGATAAGTGTGCCATATAGTGTCTTCTTCTGGTAGAGCTTTGGCATTTTCTTTGGAGATAAGTTCTATGTTCTTTGATTCAGCAAGAGCCAACTAAAAGGAAAGTTCAGAAGAAGTAAATCCTAGTGAATGTTATTGAAAAGATTCTGCTGCATGAGTACTGCCTAGAATGTCAGAGTTGGATTCCAGAGTCTCTTAAGTTAAATTCAGATTGCATTGTGAAGTACATCAAACATATTTATAATTTTATTTAACAACCAGAAATAAGAGTAGCAGGTCTTAGGTCACAGTGTATTGGGATAACAATTCCATTACTTTCCCAGTATTTTTGAACTATTGTTCTCTATGGTATAGCTTTATACAGCTGCAATAAAATTATAACATATAGTACAAAACCTTCCCATGAAACTATACTGAGGTAGGTGGCTATTTGTTTTCAAATATTTGCCTCCTGACTGATGTTTATTCAACATGTTGGTATCTCAGATCAGTACTTCAGAGCCCCCTGCTTTGCACTCAAGAGGACAGATGTTTGGATCCTTAATTTAGCGCAGCCCTAGAGTATTTTATTATAGCTAGCAAAGGAATATTGCTCAAAGTTGGAGACCCATCTGCAAATAAAGAGCAATGTGAGTTTGGATCTTCTCATTGGATATTTAATAGAGTATGTTTCAAGGGTATCCTCTAAAGCAGAGGTGGGCAACTATGGCCCCTTTATGACTTGTGGACTTCAACTCCCAAAATTCCTGAGCTAGCATGGCTTGCTCAGGAATTCTGGGAGTTGAAGTACATAATTCATAAAAGGGCCATAGTTGCCCACCCCTGCTCTAAAGGAAGAAGTAGCCTCTGTTCATTCAATATCAACTTGTGTGAGACAAGAGAGATATGTGGCCTGTGCAATCTGAGGCCATGGAAATTTGGGATTTAAAAATACTATTGTTACTAAACATACATAGGTGACTACTAGATATCAGATGGGAATTTAACCTATCATTTCTTTAAACTTGTTTAAAAACAGGCAAATAATATCCATACCCTCTATATAGTGGTGACAAAAAGTTGGGATGAAATTCTTTCTTGCAATTTCAGAGGAACAGTTTTAGGTATACAGTAGGACCTTCCTTATATGAAAAGAAATGTTCAGGTAGAAAGTTCACATCCATATTTTTTTTTCCTCATAAAAAATAATTGCTGTCAATTTTTCTGGTTTAAGATTTAGGAACCAGAAAGTAAGCTTGTGCCAAAAAAACAGATGGCTTTTAGGAACCAGACCAAATAACTCAATTCTATTACACAAGGGCACAATCTGTGAAAATGTGATACCAGCCACCAAATGCTTATCCTCTACAGCAGAATACTCTTTCATAGTTCCCATTCATTTCAGTGAGATCTGTGCTACAGAATTTTCTAATGAATGGTATCTTATTTACATTTTTTTAAATGTAGTTTTCTATATTTTACATAAAATATGTACCATACACCAAGGTAAATGGTATACCTATTTTATCTACAAAATACATTATGATTTAATATTTCACACACCTTTGTAATATTTTTTAAAGTATGTTGCAAAGATTCAGTTTCTTCCTTCAGATCCTTCATTTCTTCTAGATCTCCAATTTTACTGGCTTCCTAGTGTTCAAAGACAAGCAGTTGCTCAGAAATGGACATGGGGGAAAACAGAGAAACATGAGTAGGCAAATCAATCTAGTATTGTGGCTCAATGTGATTATTAGGCCCTTTGTGAGAATGCTTGTGGTGGAAAACAGATGGGGTTTTGTTTGACAGAATGACAGAAAGTAGGGTTGAGGTGGGGGGGTTTGTACCAATTTCTGAATGTCCATTTTTAAAGCAGAGATTGTCTTGTCTTTCTTTGTGTTCTGTTCCTTAAGCTTATCACCCAAAGTGGTCAATTCAGTAATCCTGTTAAGACAAGAAACCAGACACAGAAGATGTATTAGTCAGGAGGATTAATCAGTAACTCATAAAGAACATGTTATTTATATCTTTGAAATCATCTTTGAGATCATCTTTGAGATCATTATAAAGAAACAAAAGTTCCAATTCACACATCAGCTTAAAAAGGCTGGAGAAAAGAGCTGAAAGTGATTAGATCACAATATGCTATGTAATCCAGACCACAGAATGATAAGAAAAAAGCAAATCCAGCAAGAAACTTTGTATTGTTGACACAAATGCTCAGGAGGAGCAAGGTCTGGAACCAGAGATTGGAGGCAATGAAAATAGCCTATATCCTCCATAGGCCTGGTTG
This sequence comes from Notechis scutatus, assembly GCF_049901735.1. NCBI lineage: Eukaryota > Metazoa > Chordata > Lepidosauria > Squamata > Elapidae > Notechis > Notechis scutatus. The sequence continues at coordinate 131,480,326 of NC_142012.1, forward strand.
CCTCATCTGCCCTCTTTCTTAAGGAGTGCAAACTTAAAGAGTCAGTCCTTCAACCAGCATTCCAACATGTACTTTTTTACTTTCTGCCTGATATATTGCAAGGCTCTTGATAATGCTGTTTCCTGGGGACCTTCCATGTGTGTGTGTGTGTGTGTGGTTTCCTGTGTCCTCAAGCTCAGGGTAAATAAGCATGCTTATTTATACCACTCTTCTGACCTCACTGGGCCTTCTGTCTCAACTAGATGCCTAAAGACAGGGGTGTCAAACTCAAGACCCACGGGCCAGATTTGGTCTGCGAGGTACTTAGATCTGGCCCATGGGGCCACCCTGGAAATAGCAAAGGACCAGCCTGCAGTGCCTCTGCCAGTGAAAATGGAGCTTGGAGGACCTTGTGTGGCCCACCTGAACTTCATTTTAGGCTGCGATGACCTCCTGCAGCCCTCTGCTAGCAAAAATGGAGCTCGGGAGGACCGCGTGCAGCCCTCCCGAGTTCCATTTTGCTGGTAGAGTGTTCGGGTCACCACAGGCACCCCTGACATGAGTGATGTCGAGCTGGCCATGCCCACCTTGGCCACGCCCACCATCCCCCGAGATCAAACACAACCCTGATGCAGCCTTCAATGAAATTGAGTTTGACACTCCTGCCTAAAGATACCATATACAGTACATTTACCGGTATTATCATATAAACTTTCATACATCTAACTGTACTAAATCAGATGTATGTAATATAGCCCTGAAAAAGGAATTTTGCTGGCACACAAGCTATACTTTGATATAGAAGTAAGATGCATATGATGGTTATGATAAAAAAATGTATTTAATTATATGTCTGTTATTCTTTCAGATGTCATTACAATCTTTGTTGTTTTTGTTAAGAAAGTCAAGAAATCAGGATGTGACTTTCAAAGTTCCAGCCTCTAACTTATCTATTTACAGTTGCCTTGAGTCCCATAAAAATTCAACAGGGATGAGAAAGGGAATCCTGGAGGGCTAATTTATTGTCTGGGAAGTAGATGTTTTATGACTAACTATATTCACTAAGACAGTCATTTTATAGGGTAATGTGTTCTCAAAATTCCAACTGTGTCCCCAGACTCAAAAGGTTGCCTATCCCACAACAGGCCTTTTAAATCTTCTTGTCCTTTAATAATCTGTAGAAATTTAGAAATCAAAGACACAGTAGTATTCTTCTCACTTGGAGCTTAGAACAGCCTTTTCTCCATCCCAAGAACTCTGTAGCTGAATCATCTCTCGGACTTTCTCCCGAAGCTGCTTCTCTAGCAAACAGGTAGAGCTATTCTCAGAAAGGCGCAAATTGGAATCCAAATTGAGACAGGCAGTTTGGAGGCGGCGGGAAGCTCTTGCCATGTCTGTTCCTGCTTCAGCAAGTCCCCTGGGAATGAGAGAATAATATCTTTGTTCACTCAGAATTCTACTGTATATACACCATTACCTAACATTTCCAGGTGGTACAAAAATGGCATGTCAGTGATTGTCAATAATTGTCAATAATTTGAATTGCTGTTTTATTTTGTGCAAAATTAACAGGATGCAATGTACTGAGAAATCTGTTCTTTATTATATAATACTAACATTATATATTATAATAACATTTTCCAGGTATATATCAGTTATATTCAGGGGTAGGATTCAAAAATCCCAACAACCGGTTCTCTGCCCAGTAGCTGGATGGGCGTAGCCATGGTGGGTGTGGCCTACTGGAACTTCCAAGAGGGCTGTTTTTTGCCTTCCCCAGAGTCTGGAGGCTTCCCTCAGGCCTCTGGGAGAGCAAAAACAGCCTCCCACAGGCTCTGGAGGGCCTCCAGAAGCCAGAAACAGGTCCGTTTCCAGACTTCTGGAACTTCTGGGAGTGCTGTTTTTCACCCTTCCAGAGCCTCTGTGTGGACCCTGCACTTACCTGCATCCAAAACAGGCTGCATGGAGACTCCTGGGAGGGGTAGGGCGGGGCGGGCAGGGCGGGGCCAGCTGGTCAGTTCAACTACCCGGGTTTGGCAAACCAGATGTAAATTTAACATCTGGTTTGCCCAAACTGGTCCAAACTGGCTGAATCCCACCCCTGGTTATATTAGTCAAATGAGGGGTGCTGAAGCATTCAGAGCTACTTTTTGTCAGTTTTCCTGACGAGCATCACTATTATTGAGGATAATCTGACTTAAGGTTAACCATTTCCTAATTTGAGGATAACCATCAAGTCCCAAAGTATTATTTCATGCTTGGAAATAATATTTTGACCACATCCATTTTTTAAAAAATAGGGCTCTGCCACAAGGGCATAAGTACAGTGGTATCTGATGTTTCAGAGCATTCCGGTTTTCTGCAGAACAATGAGAAACATTCTTATAGCAATGGTAAATTTAGATAACGCTCACCTCTCTACTGTTGTGCGAAGCTCTACGAAGTTCCCACGAAGTGTGGCTGCTTGACGCCATAGCAGGAGAATCCCACTGTGTTCATTGCTGAGATAGGAATCATAGCTCTGGAAAGAACAGTGGAAAAAACATGACTGACACACAGTAGATTCCATCACTTTTAACATTTTATTGATGGAGAATAGCTAGGCAGGGTTGTCAAACTCATGTCTTCATGGTGGCGTCATGTGACTAACGGGACTTCCCCCCCCCCCTTGCTAAACCTGCTGTGGGCATGGCCAGAGCTTGATGCATTCGGCCCGCAGGCCGTGAGTTTGACAGCCCTGGCCAAAGGGATCATCCATACTATTAATAATTACTCTTTTAAAGCAATCTTCTACAATACTACAGAATTCTGTGTAAGTCTTATGAAGTCAGGGAAATGTAGAACAGGCAAATAGTAGGATTACTGATTATTTACCTACATTTTACTGAAATTCCTGGAAAGGGGAACATGGTAAAGTACAGGTGGTCTCGACTTATGATCACAATTGAGCCCAACATTTATGTTGCTAAATGAGAAATTTGTTAAGTGAGTTTTGCCCCATTTTTACAACTTTCGTTGCCACATTTGTTAAGTGAATCACTGCCATTGTTACATTAGTAACATGGTTATTAAGTGAACCTGGCTTGCCCATTGACTTTGTCAGAAGACTGCAAAATGTGATCACATGACCCTGGACATGCAACTGTCATAAATATGAACCAGTCATCAAGTATCCGAATATAAATCATGTGAACATGGAAATGCTGCAACGGTCATAAAGTGTGAAAAATGGCCATGTCACTATTTTCAGTGCCATTGTACATTTGAATGATCACTAAATGAACAGTAGTAAGTTGTGGACTACCAATATTATGAACTTTGGAAAAAAGCAACATCAAAAATGCATTACTTGGTTTCTTGTCATTAATTATATTTAATATCTTGAAAGAGTATAAGTGAAAAAGATATAAGTAATGAAGAAAAACATAAGAAAAAATACATTACTTATAAGTGCTAAGTAACATTTTGCTTCTAATAAGCTACAGGTAGTCTTCGACTTATGACAACAATTGAGCCCAAAATTTATGTTGTTAAGTGAGACATTTAAGTGAGCTTTGCCCCATTTTACGACCTTTCTTGTCACAGTTATTAAGTGAATCACCACAGTTGTTAAATTAGTAACAAAGTTGTTAAGTAAATCTGGCTTCCCTGTTGAATTTGCTTGTCAAAAGGTCACAAAAGATGATCACATGACCTTGGAACACCGCAACTGTCTAAATTTTGATCATGTGACCATGGGGATGTTGCAACTGTTGTAAGTGTGAAAAAGATCATAAGTCACTTTTTTCAGTGTCATTTTAACTTTGAATGGTCACTAAATGAACTGTTGTAAATCAAGGACTACCTGTACACTTTGAAACCAAGAGAGAAACTGCTACATCATCTTGCAAATATAACAAAACTGTAAATTCTCCATTCTGCGTGGTAAGGTTAGCATCTTCTCTGGCTGAACAAGTAAGAGCTTGAACTAAGCAATATATCTGGTTTAAAGTATTCCAAATAATGTCAAAAATTAATATGGAATCAAAATGACCAAGATTATTGTCCAGAAAGGTAAAGTTCAGTTTTGGGTTAAATATAGTAAAAACCCCAAATCCTATCATCAACCTAGTTAGTGTAGGAAAGAGAAAGAGGAATCTTATTTTCCAAAAATATACACATAGAAAGATTCATATTGTGATCTGATACTTGTAAGATTTATGAACCTATGCCAAATAATCAGAGAGCCAAAAAATATAATTCTAATAATACAACTCTTATATACGCAATAATAGGCACGTTGTTCCAACAAAAAAGTTGGCAATAAAAGCTGAATATTTTACTACAGCGTTTCTTTATAGTAGACAAAGTACTTGTAGGCAACATAATGCAAAAAGTAGGAAAGTATCTTTCATTGAAGAAATAACAATTGTCTACATATTTTCTCTGTCTTAGGTCTAATTTGGCAAACATATAAATAATAGTTTCTTTTAAATCAGTGGAACTAGTTGTCTTCCCCCTTTATATGGAATCTCCATCTTTGCCTTTCCCACCCAGAAATATATGCTTTTGTTGCATAAATCTATAAAAACTATGGGTGGAACATTGCACTAAATAGTTGAACAAAATTGTATACATATAAAAACAAATCCATAGTAAAATTTTTGAACGTTGAATTCACCAAAGTCACATATACTACAATATTTCCAATACATTTGTGAATTCATTTACCATTTTGAGAGATGAGTCAGTTATTTGTTGGACAAAGCCTATTCTACATTTTTTTAAACAAAAGTTCTATATTCAGTGAGCTTAACTAAACATAAAATGGATTTACACTACATGCTAAATGGAAACTAACCTTTCCAAAATTTCACCGAAAAAAGAGAGAAACACATGGAAAGGGAAAAGTCAACCCTTCCAACAAACTAATAATGAGGACAAAACCGGGTATGATTATAATCATGCAATTAGTAGGCATGCAATACATGTTAAAGCTGAAACAAAGTGGAGGAGGAATTCCTAATCAAGATTGGAATTAGATTGGGAAGAACCATGCTTGTAATCCTCTGTTTAAACCATTCCAAATCACTCCCACCTCCAAAACCTATTTTGCACATAGTGCAGAAGGCTTCAATTAGCAGGGTGAGATTATTAGAGAAGAGGGTATACAGGCTGCAGCATTTCCCAAAGCAATGGAAGTGTATGAATATTATAGTTAATATTATATTCTTCTATAATTGAAAGCTGCCTCCTGGATGTAGTGGTATCAGAAAGGCTGAGTTTAATTAACTCCATATGCCTCTTGCCTTGATTTTTTCCCCAACAGCAACAATAAGATAAGGAAAGTAGAGAGTGAATCCTGGAACTAAATGAAATTATAAACAGATGACCCAGTTTGAATATTAAATTGATTAAAATCACCACATAAATAAACACACAAAGAAAAATATAAACAAATTACCCTGGTGCATTATAATAATATAACATGGAACTAATAGATCTCTAGTCATAGTGTAGTAAGTCATTCCCCCAAAAATATCAAGCAATACTTCCTGCCTTTGCACCAAAGAGATACCTTCTGTTCTAGTTCACTCCTCAGCCTGTGCATATCAGTAGCATTCCTCTCTAGCTCCCCAGCTAGTCTCTGTTTTGAGCATTTCACCTCTTCCAGCTGTTCCTGAAGTAAAGTGTTCATCTGAGAAAGGGTAGCACTCCTACAGGAAAACAAAACAAAGGGCACAATAGTACTATAGGTAATCCACAACGTACAACCACAATTGAGCCCAGAATTTATGTTGCTAAGTGAGACATTTGTTAAGTAAATTTTGTCCCATTTTATGTCCTTTCTTGCCACAGATATTAAGTGAATCACTGCAGGTGTTAAGTTAGTAACACAGTTGTTAAGTAAATCTGGCTTCCCCATTAACTTTGCTTATCAGATGACCCTAGGGCACTGCAATTGTCATAAATGTGATCTAGTTGCCGAGCGTCCAAATTTTGATCATATTACCATGGGGATACTGCAATGGTCGTAAATGTGAAAAATGGTAAGTACGAAGGATTAAAGTACAAGAAATGGGACCTAGATCTCTCAAATCTAAATCAAAGGCCTTGCTCGTAGTTGAAATAATATGTCACAAAAAGGATATTGCTAACGTCACATAAAATTTCAGTGGCTTGTAGTTGCACATTTCAGTTTAAAGCAACTAATTAGCCTTCCCTGACTTGGAGTCTTCCAAATAAAATAAACAATTCATCCCAGAAAAATACCAATGTTACCTCTGCTGCTCTTTTTCTAGGTGGATGAGAGTGTTCTCCAACTCTGTATTATTGTCATGTTCAATGCGTCGTAAACGTAATTCTGTTGAGTCTAATCTTGTCTGCAGCTAGGAAGAAGAAAAGATGACAGATTGAATTATAACAATAATTAAAGTACAGAAAGATTTATTAGCAGATTTGGGATATGTATGCAATTGCACGTATCATACACCATACAATTTGCTTACTTAAAATCCTGAAATTTTCCTTTACAAGATTTGAGCTTCAAGATTGGAGAGAAAAGGTATATTATAAAATGCCATCAACTGGCAATTTCTAGAAATGAAATGTGTTCTGAGTTAAATTTGCATCAGTCAAGGAAGACTTCAGTTTGCATAACTCTATATGTTACCTCACTGATACGATTCTCCAATGCCTACCATAGTTAGAAGTCCCACGAAAAGGCATATTTCTCAACAAACTTTCTCATTTCTATAACACACGCTTTTACTTCTCTTTTGTTTTCCTCTTTCAGTATGTTTTGATCCTGTTTTTGTCTTTTTTTTTTTGCAGTTTTAAGATTTTCCTTTAATCTACTCAAATCCCCATTAATGCTTGGACAATTTTAATATCCAGATTAGACAACCTTTTTATTTTGTGCATTTGCTCCTGATATCAAACAATTTAGATATTTCTTTCCTTTAAATTTTATTTTTATGTAAAAAAATTCCATGGCCATTCTAAAATCAGTTCCTACAATGATAATAATATACTAGAACAAACAAACAAAATAACAACAACCCTCAATCAGGTATACATTTTTCCAGAGCACCAAAGAAGCCTTAACAGAGGTAAAAACATTCTTGCTTATTAATAAATTCCATATGCTTCTTTGTTCAGGTTCTGTAAAGTTTTGCAGTGTTTCAGAAACACTGTAACTTGTTTAACTGATTTTTTTAAAAAAATGCCTCCAACCTGGATGACTTCCAAATATCATAGCAAATGCTAAAAATTATAGAATTTGAAATCCAAGATAGATAGAACAACCAGCTTGGGAAGCTATTATACACAACCCAAGATAGCGCCTCTACGATGAACAATGAGAGTACTAAGATTAATTTGGATGTTATTTTCAGGTACCTGCTATATATCATATAGAGTTGCTAGGATAACTGTATGCAGAGAACTACAAATATAAGTTTGGACTTCACAAGGTTTTTATTTATTAATTAACTGCTCCAAGCCTATAAATGTAGAAAACTGAATACTTGAGTGTTCTGTGTAATCTCTGCCTATCTGCTGACTGCTGCAATGCCTTTTTCTACAGATATTAATGTTTTTTGGCAAATGTCAGCAGCTTAGAAACCTTCACAAGTATTCCAATGGCTAACAATACAGGGTCACAATGCAACCTTCCATATACATTTTGTCTTTTAAAAGAATATGGTTTTAGCCTATAATTTGCACTGCACTTTTAAAAAGTTTTAATAGCTTATTTTATATACATTGTAACTGTATGAAAGCCACCCAGAGGACTTCTGTAGGGTATCACCCGCATGCATAGAAAATTTATTTTTTCTTGGTTAACTGGCTTAGCCTTAAATTATCATTGCTAGCTGGCTGAATAAAAGATTTGTCTCACAATAAAGAACTCGGCTAGCTTTTTAAAATCAAAACTATACATTACTGGAAGAAACAACTGGACATTCATGAAACCTGTGGGAATCTTGAAATGATATGAATTATACAACAAACACGTATATCAGATATGATTTTTGGCTGGCTAGGCTAGTTTCCAAACATTCACTCCCCTGAATTGAACATGACGTTGTAGAACAGGGTTATGCACAATGTTAAGAGTTTAGGTGCCCTATGCCAGTGGTCCCCAATTTTTCTGGCTCTGCGGACCAGCAGCTGTGACAGCAGTGGCGGTGGGGTGGGGGAGGGTGAAGGGGGGATGGCATTATGTGTGTGTCGCAGACCAGGGATTGAGGACCCCTGCCATATGCTTTATCATTAATGGGGGAGGGAACCTCATATAAAATACAGACCATCTGTTTATGACGCTCACACTCAGAGGTTTTCTCCAGTAACTCCTGTTCCAGTTCTCCACATCTTTTCTTGTATTGCAATACCTATACCATGATGGAGAAAGAGATTTAGGTAATCGGAATATTCAAGAGAAAAAGAAAGAACAATGAACAGAGCAGCCGAGGGAAGATGATTTAACTAAAGTAAAAGAAATAGAAGTTTGATCCAGGAGGTCAGGGTTGTGCATCTTGAGATTCCAAGTCAAGCCAGTCCTTTCCAAAAATTATAATTTTTAAAGCATATTATGAAATACATAGGGAATGAATATATTTTAACTGCAATTTCCAATTAATTTTACACTTAAATGCAATCAAATCCAGTGTATATTTTTTTTCATTCTGGCTCCATCATACTTGGCCAGCAGCAAGACTTGAAATCAGATCTGTTAGCCCAGCCCTAATTTCCCAGGCAGTTTAAGAGACAATATATTCATCTTTATAGAACTCTTCCCTGGATTGTTACTAAGTCATCTATTTGGGATATTGTAGGTTTTTGTGGGGAGTGGGGAAGATGGGGAAGACAAATATATAAAATGTAAATTGTGATAAGAACCAGGTCAAATTAAAAGTAAGAAGAAAAGCAGAAATCTGACAAAACTAAAGTGGGAGAAGAAAAGGAATATATTATGGGAGGGAAGCCTTTAAAATGTCAAAAAGAAAAACATTTTTGGATGTGTAGCATAGATTTTAAAAAGTAAAGATTTAGGAAGGGGAAAATCAATGAGTGTGAATATTAAGCAGAAGATGCAATAGGGAAGAACTTTCACTTTCAGCAATATAACCCTCTAAACATTAGAAATTAGTCTTTTTCAAAGATATTTCCTCACTCTCTATCCTATGGGATACAGATTTTGGCCAAATGTCTAGTGCATATGGAAACTGATTGAACACAACTGAAGAAGATTAGCTTGGGAAGGCTGTTTGTTCCTCCAGAAATTTTTTTCAGAGATGAAAGGAAGGTTTCATAGATCCAAACATCTAGTTAGTATTCAGATTTACTACTAAGTGGTTGGTTTTGGTTTTCTTTTAGCATGTTGTGTGAACCCTGTAAATTCCTATGGAAACTGCTTTCAAATAAACTCCAAACTGATCTTTTGGTTTAATGGGCTGGTACAAAACTGGCCAATGCTGGTACCTCGTTTCTTTAATTCTTCTCTGAAAGCTTACAAAGAACTTTTTAGATAGAAAATATGTTTCCCCCTCATAGTAGCTATTGTATACATCTTAAAAATCACCCATATGACAGTTGAAAGCTACTATTCGCACATCTATCTAGATTGCATGATTCCTTTGGCAAATTATTTGTTTAAATCATCCTCCCCCAATTTGGTGTCCATAAAACATACTACATATCCATTATCGTAATTTCTGAAATAGCATAATTCAGGGGTTTTCAATTTTTTTCTTCACCACAGACCCCCTTTAAATACCTTTTGTGGGCAGGGACCATGGCCACGGACTTTCCAAGGCTTAACTAAAATTTTAAATCATTTAAATCATAATATTTCTTAAAGTTTCTGCGGAACTCCTGTGATGACATTGTGGCCCACCCCAGGGGTCCACGGACCACAGGTTGAGAATCACTGGCATGGTTTATAGGTTAAAGAGCACTTCAAATTCTGAAGACTGTCAGATGCAAGGAATCAGGACAATGTGTTAAGTTTCAGTTAAGGTTATTTATTATTCATGTCTATACACAAGAATCTAGTCAACCAAAGATCAGCACTAAATTGGTGTTAGATACGAGTTTTCTGGATTCAAGAGGGCTGGACTTGGACCACTTGAACTTAATGACTCCAGACTAATTCCTCTCTTGACTCTGTCCCCAAGCTCTAATTTTCCTTCTCCTTCACCAACATGAGGAATGCTGATTAAAACAGTTCATTGTGAGAACTAATTTTTATCATCACAATTCTATTAAAATATTATTTTATTAAATGGCTACAGTTTTTAATTCTCTTTCACAAAGAATAAATCAGTGAAATTGTAATTAAATTAAATATATTAAATATAAATTAATAAGTAAAGTGTGTTTAAGCACTGAGTTTAAGTTTCTAAAAAGTAATAAAGCAGTAAATATTTAGTGTTTTTTCTGTAATCAGGGAGTGGAACCTATGATAGGGCAGTTCAAAAACTTGTCTGAAAAGTGTAGAGCTCTATCAGGCATTTCCAGCAACTTTTTTAACAGAATTCTATAATTTCATAGAAGGGACAGGTTTAAGAGATGGAAGATGTACTTGCAAAAAACAATGAATACGTTCTCCAGAAATAAATGTAATAAAGTAAACATAACAGGGCACATCAGCCTAATAAGTTAATTATTATTAACTCATTCATTAATAACTAATAAGAAACACTATATTATTATTTATTAACTATTATATTTCACGAGAAAATTATTACTAACTTGTTACCATCTGTTCCTAAAGTATCAAATTAGAAAAACATCTATCCCATTGCAATTCTATGGCTTCATATTATGGTGATTTTATTATGGTACATACACATACACACACAGTATATTTACTGATACTTTATTTAAACTAAATTTGTATATCAGTGATTGCATGACCTCTGATGCCATATGCTAAATAAATAAATAAAACCTGCACATTCATAAACAAAGATCAGGAAGCATCTCCAATTCTGATCTTGTAGAAGGAAAACCTTATGTAAATTAGACTAAGTTTTCCTTTAGATTAACTTTTAGTATGTTTGCCTTCATCCAACCCATCACTCATGCTAGATTCAGATTCATCTCTCTTGTATTAAGGTTTCTGATGGCTTGCAAAATTGAACATAGTGTCATGATGAGTAATTTGGATGACTTGCCTGTCCTTCTCGATGTTAAACTGGGCTAGAAAGAAAATAGCAGCAGGTCAAATGTAATCATGAATGTTACTCCTATGCTAGCAAGCACTGCAACAGAAGGAAGCCAGAACTGCTAGGAGTCTGTATTCTGACTGTTCAACAGAGGACCTTCCAAATTAATGAAGAACTACAGCACAAATCCTCAATACTTTTAATCCTTATAAACTCCATCAAAAAGATCATAAGCTTATAAACTCCTTATTTGCTGCATCAAAAGGATCTTGTCATAGGCACAACTGACAGAAGTAATTCCACTCACCTTATTTTGCATCTTCTGTACTAGCTGAGCCTGATGCTGTTGCCCATCTTGGAAGGCTTGCATCTTATGCTTATGTGCTTTTTCATCCGATTTAAACTGCTGTCTCATCTGCAGGAATGCTGTGCTTCCTTCCTCCTCTGCTCGTTGTGCTTGCTGCAGCTACAGAAATAAATACCTGCTGTGATCCAATTGGCAAAACAAGGTTCTGCATACAGAATAGCAAAAAATCAGGGGCTGGTTTCTTAAAAGTTATGTAAGTACAATGTGTCAGGATCCAGTTTCATGAGTGAAAAAAATGGCTTACCACTTTTCTGACAATAAACAACAGGTCTGTTTCCAGAAGTACTTTCAAAGATTTTGCTAAAATAAATTTTCTTTGAGAAGTATCATATTCAAACAATCCATATACCCGTGATGGCAAACTTGTGGCACATGTGCCAGAAGTGGCATGCAGAGCCATTTCCCCCAGCACGCAAGAGCTTGCCCAGAAGAGCCTACTGCGCATGTGCGTGCACGACCACCGCCCGATAGCTGATTGTTGGGTATCTGGCGGCATGCACGGGGGGGTACATGGGAGACACGTGTACATGCGCAGAGATGTGCAGCACACGCTAGGGGTCGCATGCACATGCGCAGATGGATGGTGCAGGGGGTGATCATGAACTTATTCATTTCTGCAATCATGCCACAATTATTTATGTTACGCCCACTTAAGGACAGATATACTTTGTTTCTTGAAAATTATTTGCTTGGCTTATCCAGTATGGGAAATTCACTCAGACAGAACTTTTCTTGTGCCATCTCAAAAGATCAAAACAAATTTTTTAAAAATAGTTAGCTTCTTTTAAAAACACTGTGTCTCAAAAAGAACACATTTATTCATGGAAATGGAGACGCTCTGCCAAAGATATTATTCAAATGAAAACATAGTTTTAGAATTGCATAAATATATGCCACATCCATTATATCAATTAATGCAAATGCTTAAAAATACAGAGTTAATCTGTTAGAAAAAAGAGAGAACAAATGCAAATATAAACAGTATTCAATCCTCAAGACTTATCCTGCTGTGCTAGTTTATTAGCAGTTTATTCTGTCTCTAAATTAATTTAAAGAAATATGTTCTTTAATATTCATCTGGTAACTTAAAACAAAACTTGAATTAATTTCCCGTCCTGTACAATTTTATATGTTCTGAAGAAATATGGCAAACCTACTGTATATACTGTAACTTACTCTTTCAAATGATCTAAATCAGTTATTAAACAGACATTACCATCACAGACTGTAATTTGCAGCAATCTGATTTCTTAAAATCTAAAATACTATTTAAATTACTAACCACCTTTCATATTATAGCTCTCCCACCCACAAGACTTTCATTTAGAAGTCATATCAATCCACCAGACATGGCAGAACTTAAATTACTATCTCCTTTAAATAAATGTTGAAATGCAAAATTTCTACTGATACACATAATATATATTTTGTACATACTCCTTCATTTTTATCTCTCCCTCCCTGTGTGTTATACATGAAATATGCTCACAACCAGTAAACACCTATGATTACTTGAATGTAGGTTCCCACTTCTATCAATAAATCTTCATTCAAAAATTACTTTATTAAGTTACATATCTAATTCTTACCCTTTCACTAATAGCTTGATATTTACTAGCCAACTCATCCTTCTCTGCACGAGTGTGTGCCAACAGGTCCTCGAGGCGAGAAAGTTCCTTCTGCAATAAGCGGTTTTCTTCTTGCATATTGGCTGGAAGGTCTGTTTTTTGTAAATCTGAAACATTCATCAATAGATTATTGCAAGTCAATCAATTAGTGGCTTGAAATCAATACAGTATTGTTAATTTATCTAGAGGTGTAGCTTTATGCATATACACAAACACCACATACCCTTGTTTTTAGGAAGCAGGAACATGGACAATTCTCTTAGCAATGTAATGCCAATAGTAAATAGATTTGAACACCAGTACTTAACATCAAAAAGAATAAGCTGGCATTTTGGATTTAGCAAATATTTGACATAAATAGAGATGGATGATAAATCTGTTGCATCAGAACTTGATTAGACAGACTACATCAAAGCAACCTCAATTTGTAGAACAATTTGAATATAGAATAATTTGAAAATGAATATAGTAGAAAAGATGCTCACAAGGATGCATACCTACAGAGAAATGCACATGAAATGATGTTAAATGTCCATAGACATTTTCACATAGTTTCTGAAATTTGCAAAATTGAGGACCTAAGAAAAACTAAGCCTGGAAAAAAAATATATCAACCCAGCCTCCAGGTCTATGGTATATGAAGACTTGCTTCCTTATTTTGAATACACATTCTTCTTGAAAGAGCCCCTGAAAGAGTTTGCTGTTTCCAGTTTCACAGAACCTCTTATCACAACTCCTTTAGCCTTCCTGTAAAAAAAATAAATGAGAAGTAGTTGTGCACTAAAACTATTTTGCTAATGACTATAAAATATGTGATGGATACTGAGCATCAACATGTTTTGTCCTTTCCACAATAGAACTGAGATGTAATGTTAGCCAATTTCTACACTCCCTCGTTGGTCAAGTGGAGGGAGTACTACTCATCTCTTGGTGCAATCAGGATCATTATGAGCTATTATAGAAATGGCTTATGCTCATTTAAGGAGTGATTGGGACTGACAGCGTGGAAATGGATCCAGTCACTTTTCCAAGTTGACAGCCACTTAGTTGATACTCTGCCTTGGAACCAGAGGAAACTAAATATTTTACTGGAAAGAATAGATGACTAGCAATCTTTTCACGTTTGTGAAGGAAATTCTGGGAGGTACTGGAACAACTCATCCAGAACACATCCAGTTAGGAAGTCAATCCATTTCTAGTATCAATTTATGAGATTCAGTCTTCCTGCCATTTCCCTGCATTTGAATCCACACACATTATCTGCTAAAGGGATGTCCAATTTAAGGCAGTACCTGAGGATGATGGATCAGATAAGCTTTGTGTAATAATCTGTCGAATTCTGGCTGGGATCGTTACAGGTGCAGCCTTTTCTCCTTCCCCTCGCACAGTCAATGCTTTGTCATCTCTGCTTGCTCTGGGATGCAGCACTGTATCTTCTAGGGTCTGAAATACACTCAAACATCAAAGCCAGGCTAAAAAACATGTTGGATTTTAGTCAGCCACTGATAGAAGATGGACTACTTGGAAACACTCCTCCATATCTATGAGTGAAGATATACTGTTTACAGGTGTGTGAAGTCTCTCTCTCTCTCTCTCTGAAGGTTTCTATGGTTGCTGGAGTGCTGAATTTAGTTGCATAGTCTTGCTCTTCCCAGTCAGCAACCAGCAAGATGTGGGGCTAGAGAACTTTGCAAGCCTGGGAGTAAACCCAGCATCATAGCTCAGCTTTTACCCTCTCAGTTTAGTATGCATTCAGCTTGTCTAAACCCATTGAAAGGAATGAGTTGAGACATTGTACAAGGCCATACAGATCCCAGCCCTTTATCATCATATTGATGCAGCATCCTAACCTTAATAACAGTAAAAATATTACTTTAACCTTGGAATATGTAAAGACTTTGCTACAGCTATGAACTAAGGATGAGAAAAATGAATATGTCATATACAAAAGGCTAATAGGGTATGCTCATACCATAGTTAGGGGTGTTTCAGTTTTTGGTGGAGTCAGGACTAGTAAGTAATTAGATGAGAGAATTCCAGAAAATACTAGACAAAACTCAGATTATTATTTAAAAAAAAAGAAAGCAGGAAAGGCAAACAACTTATCTCCTCATCAGGGGTGGGATTCAAATTTTTAACAACTGGTTCTGTGGGCATGGCTTAGGTGGTGGGCGTGGCTTGGTGGTCATGTGACTGGGTGGATATGGCTTGGTGGTCATGTTATTGGCTGGGTGAGGCCAACTCAATATCACTCACATTGAGGCACGCATCTCCTTGCCTGGTCTCTCATGACTGTGGGGATGCTGCAACGGTTGTAAGTGTGAAAAATGGTCATAAGTCACATTTTTCAGGGTCAATGTAATTTTAAATGGTCACTCCACACAAGCAAAGTACTAGCAAAGGAGGGAAAAAAACTCCAGAGAAGTTCCTGAGACAGGAAGTCTAGTCCTGCCAAGAATGTAATAAGGGTTAACAGAGAGGCAGTTTCTGTAAGCAACACCAGAATGTTTCCTTCCTGCCTTCCTTACAGGATTAGGCCAGTAATTTCTTCTAACAACCAGTTCTCCGAATGCTTAGAATGTTAACAACCGGTTCTAGTGAATAGGTGCGAACTGGTAGAATCCCACCTCAGCTCCTCATGTTGCGTATGCCATACAGTACCTATTTAATAGTAACTATTAAACTTTTAATGATCAGTACAAATTTTGGCAGTGCCAAACAGGAGTTCCTTTTAGAAAAACATTTTAGACAAAATATTACAGATTTGTACTTTGATTCTAAAGCATTTTTGAAGGAAAACTCAGATTGTTTACCAAAAAAAAAAAAAAAGCAAATGGATTTTATCACAGAATAGTCTAAGGCAGGGGTCCCCAACCGCGGTCCGCGGACCTTACCGGGCCGCTGGTTGCTGGCGCCGCCATCTTTTTTGGTAAAAAGCGCTTCTGGTGAGCTTTTCCGGGTAGAAAGCTCACCGGAAGCGCTGTTTCGTCATAAAAGATGGCGGCGCCAGCGCTTCGGTGAGCTTTTCCGGGTAGAAAGCCATTTCTACCCGAAAAAGCTCACCAGAGCGCTGGCGCCGCCATCTTTTTATGACGAAACAGTGCTTCCGTGACGTCACCGGAAGCGCCTTTTCGCATCAAAAGATGGCGGCGCCCAGTTGACGCTGGTACCGGGCCGCGGTGCCCAGCTGATGTCGGAACCGGGCCGCGGCGTCGAAAAGGTTGGGGATCCCTGGTCAAAGGGACCAGATGAAGACATTCAGAATCTACCTCTGATTTTAAAGATATATTTTCCTTTAAATATTTTGCCCACTTCACATTTTTTTGTACTATAAATCATAACAGTTGTTTTCAACTCATTCAACAATTTATAAATGTTTACAAGGTAAAATAATTACTGTGCTTTTGGCTTTAGAGGGCTCTTTTATTTTTTTACTTTTTATCTATGCCAAAACACATGTAATATACTGAAGAATGTTCATGTTCCTTGTTGATATTCACTTGGTATTTATTATAGCAACATTCTTATCTGTGGTAATTAAGCTAAATAAATAGATATAAGAACACTGTTTTTAAAGAAATACATTCATTTGCCTATACTAAAACATGAGGCAATCCTATTTTATACATAAACTGAATCAGTTAGGGTATATATTGTCTGGTATATTCTTGTATGCATATTGTAAGCATATTATATATATTCTTCTGTGTTGGTTTT
The DNA here is from genome assembly GCF_049901735.1 of Notechis scutatus. Taxonomy (NCBI): domain Eukaryota; kingdom Metazoa; phylum Chordata; class Lepidosauria; order Squamata; family Elapidae; genus Notechis; species Notechis scutatus. The sequence continues at coordinate 131,497,170 of NC_142012.1, forward strand.
TGCTTTTAGACTGCTCCTGAAAAGGAATTCATTTCTGTAAACTGTTGGACTCTAATGAAATAATGTTCCTGGCATTTGGGATTCTTTTCTCCGTTGTATTCCATCAAGAAAGTATATCAACATACCACTACTGAAAATGATACTCTAGACCAGTGGTAGTCAATCTTTTTATACCTACCGCCCACTTTTGTATCTCTGTTAGTAAAATTTTCTAACTGCCCGCCAGTTCCACAGTAATGGTGATTTATAAAGTAGGGGACTAAACCCCTACCACCCACCATGAAAACTGGAACGCCCACTAGTGGGCGGTAGGGACCAGGTTGACTACCACTGCTCTAGACTTTATTTTTATCTGTAAAATTTCAGAGAGTATATTTTTTGGTCAAATAGCAATATTACTGCTATTTGAAATATATTATTCCCTGGTGCATTATGCCTTTAAAGTTCTGTACTAGTACAGAAGAAGAGTTTAATTTGTCCCAGGAGATGTTAGCAATTTATGACTCTCTTGTGAAGATGAGATTTGGTATTTAAGCAGATTATAGTGAATAGAAACATTTCTCTTCTTGTTGATAAAGCTATCCAGGTGTCTGTCTGTGTAATAATGCTATGACAATGATACTTCTACTGATGCAGCTCTACTATGTTTATAGGAATATAAGAATATTTTGGCACTATCGTAATTGCTGCTGCCTTTGAAGTTTAAAAATACATAAATAAATAAAACACAGTAGTGCTACTGAACTACTACTGTGTTTAAAAATCTCTCCTGGAAATTAAAAAAAAAAAAGTCAAGAGGCTGGTGGCAATGTGCTTTAAGTGCTTATGTAACTCTGAATTTTGTCTTTAATGATCTCTTCAGTTTCTTGGATTTTTATTACCTCCCTTAAAATGATAAAGGTAACAAATCAAATTGGGTTTTTATTATCATAGGCCAGCCTAAGGGATTGGGGTACAGCTATTAGAAAGAAAAATAAAATAAAAAGCTAAAATGTGTAAAGTGTAAAAAGGTACAGATTGTATATCAGTATAAAATATTTTTTTTAAAAGTGAGAATTTAAAAATCAGAAGAGAAGGGTTAGGAAAGCCATTCTGTATGCAGTGTGACAGAAATAATATGGCAAACCAAGTGTTCACTGAATGTAGTTTAATACATTGAATCCAGTGGTGGGATTCAAATAATTTAACAACTGGTTCTCTGCCCTAATTATTTTTTCCAACAACCACTTCACCAAACTGCTCAGAAAGTTAACAACCAGTTCTCCCAAAGTGGTACGAACTTGATTGAAACCCAAGCACAAGTCAGAATCATCATCTGACAAAGGTAAGAAACGCATCTCCTTCTGATAACTAGCATACAAACATAGCCATTATTCTACTCATGTGATTACTGAATGCCTGGGGCAATTTCTTAACAAATTAGCAAAATTGGAGCAGGGGGAAAAAGTGGATGTGTTTTGTGTTTAGAGGCTAAAGAGAAGGATTTGATATATGCAAAATCAACAGTCCATTGATTTCTTGCTCAGACACCACTATATGCTAGAACTCTCTGTCAACATTGTTTGTTTTGTTGTAATTGCAAACTTGGACTCAAATTAGGTGTAGTTTGTTATCCAGGTCTGATCTCTGCTATATTTTGCTTTTGCACCTGGATATTTCACTTGTCTCAATAGGTTGACATAATACTATCCCTGAGAAACTTAGAAGCATGTTGTATTAGGAATGTACTCATTGTGTTTGCACGCATATATGTAGTCATAGATGTATTATCTGCTTACTGTCCTATCATGAAAAAGAACTGTAATTATATACCCATTTGTAAAATCAGTGTATATTTTTTGGGTGTCATTCTTGATACGGGATGGGGACAGATTGAACATCTTATTTGATCTCTTAATCTTTCTCAAATGTGAGTAAAAGAAAGATAACTGTAAAGAAACAACCCAAAGGTTATGATCTAATTAAATACTACAATACATCAGTGCTTCTCAATCTCAGTAGCTTTAAGATGTGTGGATTTCAAATCCCACAATCTGCCTGGGGAATTCTGGGAGTCGAAGTCCATACATCTTAAAGTTGCTGAAATTGAGAAACATTGCACTAACAACATAACACACATGATAGTTAAAGTTGTAAAACTTGCAGGAAAAAGAACCCTGAGGAATACATAGTTTTGTAAGGGAATCATCTCCCTGTAGCAACTAGTACTGTTCATTCTAAATCATTTTAGCATTTCTGCCTTTTAACATAACAGATGCTGTGCTTGAATATAAAAAAAATGTGAGAGTTGCAAAAATGCCAGTTGTATAACTGTAACAGTCAAGTTGCCTCTCAGCAAAGGCACGTATTAAAAAAAATTAGCTTCATAATGAGTTACAACTGTACTACAGAGCCTCTGAAAAGGGACCATGGAGAGAGCTGCTCCCTTTGCAGTCGGAGAGGCTGGCACAAATGGGGCAGCTGTGGAAAAAAAAATCAATTGGGTCAAAGTATCAGCCAACGCTGTCCATTCACAAAAAGTGAAAGAAAGTGCTATCCACCAATAAGTATATAAACCTTGTGTAACTTTGAGGTGATGTTCCCATGACATACTTACCAATCGTTCACTTAGTCATAGCTTATATAATTAACCTATTCTGTTAGTTACACTGAACAATAAGTGAATTATTTCTCGGTTGGGTTCTTATATGTATCCATGGCATTCATAACTATGTTTTTACTTATACCTATTATCTTGTAAGCAATTGACAAACCAAATAAACAAACAAACAAACAAACAAATAAATACATACAGCATGCTACTCAGTGGTGGGATTCAATTTTTTTACTACCGTTTCTGTGGGCGTGGCTTGGTGGGCGTGGCAGGGGAAGGATACTGTAAAATCTCCAGTCAGAGGTGGTATTTGACGGTTTTCCGAACTACTCAAAATTTCCACTACCGGTTCTCCGGTTGTTAGTTTGTAAATTAGCACAATAGAAAGCTGACATTTTCTACGACCACGATAGATTAATAATAACTGATCACATCATTATTGTCAAATGTATTACATTTCAAATAGGTTAGAGAAACCAGTTACAGCATAAAAGATTTTATGTTCTACTCTTGAAAGTACCCTTTTGAATAGGAACCATAAACTGGCTGTTATGTTAAACAGTTGTATAGGTTTTCCTCAACTTACAACCACAACTGAGACCCAAATTTATGTTGCTAAGTGAGAAATTTGTTAAGTGAGTTTTGCCCCATTTTATGACTAAATTAGTAACATGGTTGTTAAGTGAATCTGGTTTCCCTATTGACTTTGCTCGTCAGAAAGTTGCAAAAGGAGATCACATGATCCCAGGACACTGCAACTGTCATAAATGTAAGTCAAGTTGTCAAGCACCCAAATGAAAATCACATGACCATGGGGATGCTGCAATGTCATTAAGTGTGCACAATTGTTATCAGTCACATTTTTAACGCTATTGTAACTTTGAACGGTAACTACATGAACTGTTGTAAATCGAGAACTAACTGTACTATATGTGTAGCAGAATGCTCAATTACATTTCAAAGATATCTTGTCCCCTTTTTCTAAGAGCAATCTAATTTAAGTACTGTAAGAATTGGCTCCTTTGGAGTCCTTCACAATTAGCTAAAGCTTGCTTGTGTTATTTCTATTAAAAATGCTGGCTTTATTAGAAGTTCCTGGGTTTATACAATATAGGGTGGAGTCTGAATACTGGTTAAGCAGATCTAGCCTATAGATCAGGAGTGGGCAAACTTTTTGGCTCGAGGGCCGCATTGACTTTTAAAATTTGACAGACGGGCCGGGTCAGCACAAGATTTTTTGGTGCCCCCCACTCTTCCCCCTTCTCCTCCTTCCCCTCCCCTCGGAGGCCCCTGAGTCAGGAGTTGCTACCGCCGGCGCGGCTCGCGGCTCCCAGTCCCAGCGTTGCCTCCCAGGAAGGGAAAGGCAAAAAGGAAGAGCCACGGCGGTGCTTTGCAACGGCAGCAGCGGCTCCTGGTTTTGCCTTTCCTTCCCGAGTGCGGAAACTGGGCCGCGATGGCTACACCGGCGGTAACAACTCCTGACAGCCCAACCGGATACCTGAGCGGAGCCGGGCGGTGCGGCGGAGGCCGCTGAGCGGCAGGAAAAGGAGCTGGGCCAGCCACAGACCAGCCTCCATGCAACACACACCGCCCGCCCGGCCCGGCAAGGAAAGCAGCAGGCACTCCCGGGCGCGCGGCAGGGGGTCTCTTTTAGCCCGGCCCCGATTTTTTTCAGAGGCGGAATATCATGCCTGGCGCCCGCGAGTTAAAACGAAGCCGAAAGTTGCTGGGAAGTTGCTCGGGTGCTGGGAGCAGGCTTTTAAAGTGCCGCCGAGCAGGACCGCCGAGAGCGGAACGGGCCCAGGCGGGCAGGCTCCACCAGCGCGGCCTACGGGTGCTCACGCCCCCGGACCCTTCCGCTCTCGGCGGAAGGCGCCCAGCCTGCAGCTTTTGCAAGCCTGACCCGGGAAAAGGGGGAGGGGACACGTCGGAGGTGATTACCCCAGCCGAGGCCTTTGTCTTTTCTTTCCTCCCTAGAGCTCCACCTGTTTTGCGTTTGGGGCCCCCGCCCGGCATCCACACCCAGCGATTTTTCAGGGGCACCGATGGCAGCCAATGGCGGTTTTTTGGCGGCCCTTGGACCACGGCACCCCGGGTCCCTGTAGATGTTTATTCTGAACTAGAGAGAAAGAGAGACTTGAAATTTATTTGCACTTATTTAAAGTGGCAGATGAATGAAGAATCCAAAAGCTGCCTTTCTAAACAATTTTTGAATACTGCTAAAATTATAATGTAACCTCCAGGGTTATTATTTGCTTTGCAAATTATCCTAGGAGATGATATATGTTTAGTTTCCTCTGTGGTGATCTAGTTTTATATTCCCAATGGAACTGTACCCAGTAAAGGAGAAGTTTGAATTGTATGTATCTGAATTCTACAGAATTTCACTGAGAAGTCTTAGTTAAGTTCAGTAAAAATCATTGCAAAATTTAAAGCACTATGAAATTGCACTCCAGAGCTGCAATAGTTTCTATACATATTTGGGAATGAGTCCCATTAAGCACAACGTGCTTCCTGAGTAAACTTGCATAAAAGAATGCTGTTAATTGTTTAGTTACTTGGAAAGCAATTTTCTTGCCCTCACTACTCTTTTGTTCTTTATTCTCAATCCTTAAATCTTACTGCCCTCTAGTGTATTTAAAATGTTGACAACTCCATAAAATCCAAGGCAACTTTACTCCAAGGGAAAAAAAATAGTAATTGTTGCTGATGTTACTGATTATATTTTAAATAATATCAGGGCATGCAACTTTTGGCAAAGCTTATGACTATGCAACAAACGTCAGTGCTCTTTAGATTACAATAGTCTGAAAAGAAATAACATTGTATTATATGGCTGGCTTTGAATCATAATAGTAGGCATAAGAACATGTTCACATAATATCTTAACCTATGGTTAATTTACTTAATCATGCTTTATTGAATAAACAAAATTGAGTGGGTTTATAAAGCCTACTAACCTATTTTTTTGCCCTTTTTCCATAAATTGAGTGACAAACTACTATAGCTTTGTTTACAATATACAAAACTACAAATAATTAAATCACTGTCTAGTTTAAGATACTGACCTGTGCAGGATGTTTACTAAGCATAGCCTCATGATTTCTATAAACTATCTATTGTAATACTTGATACAACTTTCCTGCATTCCAATTTAATTTAGCCATGACATCAAACTTTTCTTATAAATGTTCCATGTAGAAAAAAGCATGAGAAATTAATCTTGTTCCTAGAACTTCTCCATTTAATTTGAAACTATTTAAGAAACCACAATCTATTTCCCTTTTTCAAGCCCTAAATCCAGACCTAGACCTTAATATGTAGATTCACTTACATTCTTCTCACAACACCTTTTGAGGTAAAAGATATTGCAGCTCATTACACTCCAACAAACTTTGAGACATGAGAGAGTAGAATTTGGAATTATTGACTAATTGGTCAATATTCTAATTACTACACTGGCATTTGCATCGAGGGACCACTTAAATTGAAACCCATAGAATAAAGTCAGTTAAAGTTATTACAGTGTCTTTTTAAAAACAAAATTAGCATTCCATCAGCTGTATTTTGTCTAGAAAAAAAAACCTGTAGGAGAGCCCACTAACCTGCTCCCACCCTCTAACCTGCTCTCACTACCCAAGCTGAACATCCGAACTACGCCTTCAGGATTCAATGTATTCCCCCGCTTTTGCGACCCACCCCCTCGCAGGTGTTCCTCTAGGAATGGAATATTGAGAGATAGGAGTGGGTGAGTTTAGTCCTGTTGTACTTCGAAATTAGTCAATCGGAATATTTTATTTGGCCAAGCGTGATTAGACAAACAAGGAATTTGTCTCCGGTGCAGGGATTCGAGGGGAGGTATTAAAAAGCTGCTCTTTCACTAACCTGGATAGCGGCTTCCAACCTTAAACTTGGCTTCTCCACATTTCCCTCGCTCATCGCTCAAAACCGGGCCAAGTCCGAAGAGGGAAACCAACGCTAGCCTAGCAAGACTTCTCGCTACTTGCAGAATAAGAGAAGTGCATGCATATTTGTGTCCCAATTAATCCGGTGTCAGTGACTGTTGATCCTTCTTCCCTGCCTTTTAGAACCGAGGAGGCGTGTAAGATACCTGGCTCAAGTTGCTAAGGCAATGAGAACGCCGAGTCCCTCATGTTGTCATAGAAATAGAATGCACCCGGGGTTGCCACGGTGACAAGAGACGCGGCAAACCGAACTGTTTTCCTAGGTCAGGCTGCAGAGAAAATGGGAAATATTCTGTTCACAGGACAATTGAACGTTCTCTAGAAGACAATCTGAACCAAGAGTCACATCCACAAAACATTCGACACCACCTTTTACTATTTTACTCGACAGTAAATCATACATTGCAATGTCCTACCTGTCAATGAATACTTCAGCTTTAACCATAACAACACAAAAAATAAATAAGTATATGTCGGCGGAATACTTTATTCCAGCGATTGAATCTTTATTTTTTTAAATAGTCTTTTTTTTGTAACAGTAATCTCATTTCCTTATTAATGCATCATAGTTATGCAGGATATTCTAGGAAATATGTTTGATTAGTCATATTACATTTTATTTCCATATCTATGATAAGGATAATTAAATATGTAGACAATTCATAAAGAATTTATTAGCAGTATTTGTGAAGTGGCTTTCAACATAAATATTAAATCAGTATACCTCCAGCAATGCATTCATTTAAAACGTTTTTTTTAAGGGAGCATGTGTGGGTCCATATGTTTCCTATTGAGCCATAATTTCCATAAGTCTTATTAGCATAAGCAATAGCTGTTGGGAGCTAAAGTCCAATTTACTTGAAAGATTCCAGATCAGAAAAGGCTGCTCTAAGGAATCAATTATAGACAGTATTTCCTTTTATTTGATATAGCAACATTTCCTTTTAAAAAAATACAGTTAATATATCAAGGTGTGGCACTGAGTAATTTTTTTTAGAATCAACGATGTTATTAGGCTGTATTCTTCAAAAAATTTCCTGAATTAAATGTAAACCTAAACATAAAAAAATAAAACATTTTAAGTACATTATACAAAGTCCCTAGTCACCAGTTTGTAATGTTCTTGAAGACCATGTGATATAATGCAATCTTAGACTTGTCTTCTCAGAATTAAAACTTTTGTTTCTCTTGTGATCTTTTTACATAGCTCTTTAAAAAAATAAATTTACTAGAGTTAATTTTGTTCTGTATCTTTGAGTTTCTTGTACATTGATATATGTTGTAAGTACCTATTGATTGATTATATGCTAGTACGTTGTTGACTTCTAGCAAGTGGTTGTCTAGGATGGCCTGTCCTTATTTTGATCTTTCTGATCTTCAGAAGTGCGCTCTTTGTTACTGTGCGTCCATCTACCTTGCTACTGATCATCCTCTTCTTCTTTCTCCTTTCATCTTTCCCAATGTTAGTACCTTCATCAAAGAATTTGGTCTTTGCACAATATGTGTAACACCAGATAATTTAGGCCTGTTTATTTGTAGTTCCAGTGAGACTTCTGAGTTGATTTGTTCAATGATTCATTTTAATAATTTATTTATTCAGTGGTTTTATAGGGCATCCAACTCAATGAGACTGGGTGGCATGCAACAAAAACAAACAGTAAACGGGAAAAAAAACCATAGTTACTTAACATTTTTAAAAAATCAAACCAACATATAAAATATAAAATGATAATTGTACACAATAATTAAAACAACCAAAAGAGGATTCTACTCAACCGGACTCCAATGCCGGGGTGGTGGTGGTGGTGGAACCTAGGTTTTGATGGCTTATACAACAGCAAGCAGATTTGGGCTGACTACTGTGTATCAGGACAGGGCGAGAGAGATCATTAAAGAGCACAGGGACAAGTGTCAAAAAGTACAAGAAGATGACAAAGTTTTAACAGAGATAACATAGAATGTGTGCTCCCTATGGGAGTGTATGAGGTGAATAGATGGTCTTGGGAGAAGGGTCCCACAAGTAATCCAGCCCCATGTCATGTAGGACTATAAAGGTGATAACTGGCACACCTTGAATTGCACCCAGAAGCCTACTGAGAGTCAGTGCAGCTTGCTGAGTAATTGTGTCACATGGATGTAACAAGCTGTGTCCATAACTACCTGCTTTTCTGCATTCTGGATGCAGTAAACTTCAAAGAAAGCCGTATGTAGAGCATATTGCAACAGTCCAAATGTGAGGCCACTAAGGTGTGAGTGACCACCCAAAATGTTGCATAATCATAGAAGAATTACCATTGGCAGTATTACTTTGATAGCCCATTTATATTTCATTAGCCCATAAGTTACCTAGGAATTAAGTTGATTCATACTATTTTCCTTCACTACAAAGTCTGTTGAGAAGTTGACTATTGTTGTGGTAAGCTTTGTGACTGAGTGGGAACTGAATGCTGGGTCAACACAGCTGGATTAGCCCCACTTTAATCTGCATGGATTTATTCCAGTAAACCCAGTTTTTCAGGCTAGCGGAGTAGGACAAGTCTGATGTACCAGAAAATAACATTGAGACAGCCAGATGCCTCAGCTGTATTACCTGAACATACCAGTTTGACTGTTTTAAAATAACCTGGCACCTTATCAACTATGAAACAGGGAAATAGGAGGGCATTTTTAATGCATGAGTGGAATTTTACTGCATATGCTGCTCCTCCCTGCTCTAGTTCTCCTGGCCACACCTTTCCCTCCCACCTCTATGCATATCATGTTTTTTTTTTCAGGGCTGTACCAATGTTTTTGTCTGCTTCCAGAGCTATCTTGGGCAACAAGAGGATTTACAGGAGGCATTTCATCTCTGCCCACCTTCCATCATGGCAGGAAAGGTTCCTAACTGGCACAGCTACCTTCAGGTGATTCAGTCCCGTGAATATCAGAGAGTGCAGCATTTTCAAAAGGCAGAAAACATTTTATTTATTGTACTGGAAAGAGTCAAGACAATGGATCCTAGAATTATAGTGGATTATTCAAGAAACTTGGAAGCCTTGGAATTTTCCCTCTCAGCTGCAGAAGATGAAGTTACCATGGAGGTTCCCTTATGTGTCAATGCTGAGGTTCTCTTGATGCAACCATGTACAGATGAACAAAGTAATTCCGAGAATGTTACTCATAGGAATTGCCAGATGCCAGGACCATGCTATTTAGGGGTACCCAAGCAAGAAACCAACCTAGAAAACTGGACCAAAGAAGATGTGTTCAGTGCTATGGATGACACCGATTCCAGAGGACATATTGTGCCAGGCAAAGTTCTTCATCTTCTGAAAGAATTGATAGTTGCTGCCATTGTTCACTGCAAGCACCAGAACCTTATTAAGCCAGGTACTGTCTCAGAGGTAAAGAAAGAACGATAGCAAGCTATTTAAAATATTTTTAAAAATCTTTATTCAGGATTATCATTGGAAAAAAGTGAGAGGATTGGAAGAATACAAGAGGCTAGATGTAAATTATTAATCAAACCAGCATGTTATTCTCGTGAGGGTATATGTCAAAAAAATTATAATGTATATGTTGTACTATTCTCCAAGCGTGAATGATAAAACACACTAGAGAACCAGGAAGAACAATATAAGCTAGTATGGTGTACAGTTATCCAATTAAAGTGCGCATTCATAAAAGGTTAGCATTTGCAATAGCGCACTATCTTGTTCTAATATATAGTAATTGAGACAAGGTGATTATTTATATTGCTGATAAAAACAAACTTAATAATACAATATTAACCACAGGCATCTATGTAACTTGTAATTTCACTGTAGTAGAGATGAGTTCACAGTGGCCAGTTTAATAAAACTGAAGCGAAACATTAAAAAGAATTTGCTTGCTACTGTTACAGAAAAGGAGATAGGATGAAAGAAAGAAAGAACCCTTTATGGTATTCTTTGCTTTTAAAAAAGACATATTCGTTCTCTCATTACATATTACAAACTTTCAACAGTGCTCCTAATTAAAGGATCCAGCAAATGTGCAAGCATTAGTGAAAGAACTGTGTCTGCCATACTAATTATCTTTGCCAACTCATTTTATTACATTATAAACAAACCAATGAATCCACAATGTGGTTGATTTCGTTTTTCCAGATACTAAATGCTTGCTTTGAGTACTCACTAAATGAGACTCTTCATCATAGGGAGCTAGACTTTGAAGATTATTTTGTATTTATTGATTTATTTAATTTTGTTCATGTCTACACAATCTAGCAACCTAGATTCTAGGTAGTTTCATAAATTAATTCAAAGAAAACTCCAGTATGAATTAGTACAGTATTCAAAATTATAGTAACATAGCAACCACCTGGTGCCCAATTGCCACAAATAGCAGATTTGTGCTACACACAAATAGATTTGTGCTACACACGTACACATACATGCACAAACGCACACACATAAAAGTGCTCAAACAAAATCACATTGCCAACTTTATGAAAAATCAATACCAAACTTATCAGGAGAATCTCCCATGGATAGTTATTCCACTATGTTGGGGCCATTACTGAGTAAAACTGATTACCCAGGACATGTTCTGTCTGATCCTTCTGACGGATAGAGCCCAAAGCATCCTTGTCCTGGAAAACTACATGGGACAAGCAGTATCACTTTGGAGGAAAGTACCAAGGTACATTGGATCCAAGTAATAAAGAGCTTACTAGGTCAAAACCAGAACTTTGAACTCAGCTTGGAGATGTATTGGTAACCAACACAATGGAACAGGTGTTATAGTAGTAGCTCTTAGTCCAATATCTTGGGCACTGTTGGGTCATTTTCAAAGGCAACCCCATGTAAAATGCATGGCAGGAGTGTTTCTTAAAGTTTGATCCTAGGATCCCTAGGATTTCCCCAAAATCTTTTCAGGAATCTGCAAATTCGAAAATCATTTGTTAGCTTGTTGAAAATTTATTTATTAAATTTACATGTTGAAAATAATACAATATTAAAATCCTATCAAACAATCATGAGAAGTGGTAGAGGCAGTGAATGGGTGAATAGCTTGAGTTAATACATAGGTAAATTTCTATTTGTTCCACTGATTTGAAGAAAACACAGGCTATCAGCTACTGTATCAATAATAAAGTATACTTGTTATTTTCAGCATCATAATGCAGAAAAAAAGAAACTTCATATTATCTTCTATAATATGGGACATCTTGAATTTTGGAACTAAATGCTTTTGTCTGAGATGCAATTAATTTGGAGGTTTACTTTCTTGTATTTCTTTAATATTCCCTTAGGCTTTATCCTTGGTGATTCTTTCTTCCTGCTAATAAGGCTGGATGTGATGTTTGTTGGATATCTAGTTAAATGTAGATCTTTAATGCAACACATTGCTTAGACTAAAACACATTTCAATACTGAGATTCTGGGTTGATCTTGCAATTGTACAACTATTATGTAGTAATAAATTTCTTTAGGAAGTATATTAGACAATACATCAAACTATGACAACAGTTCTGTCCAGGAATGCTGAACATGTTATGGCAGATATCAGAACCTGATACTTTGGCATTATATATGTGGCAGCTTATCAACACACTGTAACCACTGAAAAATTCACTCAGCATAAATAGAAGAGGACAATCCTCTATGTAAGGAGGGATGCAATTTTAATAATATGCTATTTTAAAATGTTTAAAGTTCAGGAGTTAGAAGTTCAATAAGCCAAAATATGATAGTAAACTCTCTGGATATGAAAATAGATGACATGTTAGAAAGAATAACTATAATTTCAATGGAAATATGTGGCTGTAATTTAAATAGAAAAGTACTGCAACCAGAGCAAATGGCATTCCAGGGCAGGACAGATCAATATGAAAAACTGCAGAAGAATTTGCTATAAATTACTATAACAATATTATGATTAAGCTAGGTAAAGTTCAATTTTAAATTAAAATGTTTATTAAATTAGATATTATCTAAATTATATTTTAACACACACACACACATGTATATGTAATCTATCATTTTGAACTTCTATTATATTTCTGCTTAGTATAATGCAGATGAGTTAATAGTACAACTGACCTTTAAAAATGCTAAGATAAAAAGGATAAATTAATAGGTACACAAGTATAATCTGAAAACGGATAACGGTTGCTCATCTAGCACAAAATAACAAATATTTTCCAAATATTCAAATAATTGCTTAAATTGTAGCTGATACAACTTATAACAAAATCAGAAGTTAATATCTGCTTGTTTGGTAGCAGGATAATTGTGTCATTTTGGGGGTGAAAATTAATCTGACTTATTCAAATAATTCAAAAAGGGCTCTCTAATACTGTAGAATGAACTGAGTAGACCTCTCCAAATTGTAAAAGCAGCCATATCACTGAACTGCTATGTTCAGCTGCTTTAAATGTTTTCCCAAACTGTTTGTTCATTTCATTGTACGGGCAAGAGCTTTACAGGCACCACCAGTTAAATAACGTTAACCAGGCAATAAGTTTAAATAATGTGGTTATGGTTACACAAACTTACAGAAACACACAAATACACACAGAGAGATAATAAGTTAATAGGAGATAATACAGTTACAATTATTGTGGTATCTCTTTACTGACCTTACCAATGTCAGAGAACTTTGCTAGATCTGAATGGTAAGAATCTAGATCAAAAAATGGCAGCAAAAGAATAAAGAATATGTTGATTTTTTGCTGACATCTGGTGCTCTTTCAGATTTTTGCAGCCTAGATCTGGTAGCCCTATTTGTATGATATCTATCTTCCAAAAATAAAAACTGCCTTTCTCTTTAAGTACTAAAGAATGCTTTAAAAGAATGCTTTAGAATTTTAGAAGAAATGTTTTACACCTCACAAGAGTGAATATGTCATACTTGCTAATTGTGGAAGCACCCATATTTTTTCAGGCTTATATAGAAATTTGGAAACAGGTCCAGCTACTTTAAGAATAGCAAAGTAGTGATGTTTGCACAAATCCCAAAGAGCTTCTTTTGAAGTCATTTCTGGAGAAGACAAAGCTTTACATGTTGAACATTAATCAGAAGTGCTTCATACTTCACATTGGCATGGCACCTTTCTGTTATTCATTAAAAGAATGTGACTTGAAAAAAGTACCACTTTAATGGGTGGATTCCTTAAGATGGTGATAGCTTTCTTTTTTTCAAGCTCCCACTGAAGCCTGAAAAGGCACAGGTGCTCTTAATCAAATCAACTAGGATGGCTCTGTACTACTTATTTCTTATGGTCCATTATCTAAGGACAGTTCACTGGGCTGGAAATGAGCATATATGTTGCTTTGCCCTAGTTGGCTTACTTTAAAATTTATAAGTAAATTTAGCAGATTTTTTACAGCTCTCATTTACATTTATAACAATCACACTGTGTTGTTATCCAGTCTCAAATTGTTCTGCTCAAAAGCAAATGCTTACTTATTGTGATGCTATACTTTGCTTGGGATAAGTTTTTTCTTGCTCAAGGGATTTGGTTTCTACCTGTTTTTAAGGGAATGCATTTTTCTCCTCATGTGACTGCTGATTTCCAATCTGCTTGGTGCTGTTACACCCTACAGCAATGTTTTCTCAGGTATTTGTATCAAGCCAGGAAGAATTACAGGAAATGATTTAAAACTGAATCAGAGCAATTTACAGTAAAAAACATAAAAGCAAAGTAATAATCATAAAACAGCAAGAACCAAACATAAAAAATAACAGTTACACCAAACAATTAAAATATTTTATAAAGTTCCAGAAGAATTGAAAAGGTATTTCGTATTTGAAGAATATTTACATACCTATATACTATAAACATCTTCCACGGCAGGTTTTTAATTTATTTCTGAAACAGAGGAAATACATTACTAAAAAGACAACAAACCAGAATGCAGATTTCTACAATCCGGAGGTATCCTTTTATATGTGCATCATTAGGCTACACAAAATTTAAAACAATTTAAAAACCTATAAAATTGTGAAATAATTTTAATTACAATAAGTGCATTTCAGCAGACTATGACCAGCTGACTTATTTTTCCTATTTAATCCAGATTTTTATTGTTAGTGAGCAGCTTCATGGTTGTGTTTCCCCTTAATACAATTATTTAGTTTAAACTGAATATGGACAGACATGAAAGATACTCAGAACAAAAGTGGGATACATATACTTGTCTCTATTCACTTCAGATCAAATTACAGAGTCATGGACTTGAAATAAGCTATTTACATCCAGCAGATCTATGCCTCTATTCATTGATCCAGTTCCTTGATTTTCAACAGTTTTAATGATGGTTAGAAGGTCAAACAAACTAGGCTCTTTCAAACTCTTTAGAATACTTAGTTACTAGGACATTCTAACGGGGCTTCTCTGAACCTATTTCAAGTTTCTAAAGTATGTTGTGGATAACTGGATACAGTAGTATATTCAATGAAGTATACTGATCAAAACAAACAAACAAGAAGTGGAACTCTTACTTTTGTAATTTAGAAACTATATTTCTGTGATGTAGACAAAAAAAATGTTCATTTGCTTTTATGACAGTGACATCACACACTGACTTCATTTGCAATCAACCATAATTCTTTCATGAGTATTAATATTAAGGCATTTCTCATTTTATTCTATGCATTTATTTTTGTTTCCAAGGTCATAACTCTGCTTTTGTCCTTATTCAATTTTATTTCTGTTATTTTCAGCTATTTCTTTCCCTGGCCAAAGTCACTCTGAATTTTGTCTTCTATCATATTAGCTATACTATTCAATTTTTTATCATCTGTAAATGTGATTTCATTCAGGTCAAATGAAGTCATTTCATCCAAATCACTAAAACATAGATTTGAATGAGATAACTATATCTAAGATATTAATTAAAAATACTGAAAACTCATGGATCCAGTACAGAATCTTTTGGCATCAATTATCACTGTTGAGTTAATAAGGAGACACTGATAAGCAATCTTGGAGTACAATTCTCCAACCAAATACATGTTAATTTGACATGATATGCTATGTCATACTTAATTAATTAGAATTTTGTGAGGTACTTTGAAATCAAGATCCTGCTGCTGTTGATCTTGCCTTTTTATATTTATTATTTATTCATCAGATTTCTATACAATCTATCTTACCTAAGTGACTTTGGATGGTTTCCAATAAAAAAATATAACTCAAGACAGTGAACATAACTGATACTCCTTCCTCCTATTTTCCCCAACCAACAACCTTGTGAGTCAGATAGGAATAAGAGAGAATAACCCAGTCAGTTTAAGGAAGGCCACAGTTTCTTGGTTTCTAGGTGAACACCTTAATTACTATACCAATCAGGCTCTCAGTAAGATCTACTGTGTCTGTAACATACCCATCTTCTGTTAAGAAACATTCCCTATTAAAAAGTTAGGTGCTGCAATGTTAATATAGCAAGACTTATTCTTTACAAAACTATGTTTTTTTCTAGTAATGACCACAATGTTTTAAGGTATTTATCTACTCTATTGTGGAGAAGACTGCTAGGTAGCTTTGCCTTGTATAGTATATATGTAAATTAATATACAGTTTAATTTTGTTAAAGCTGATAAGTCTCTTTATGATCTACTCTAGAATCTTCCATGATACTTATTTTTGCTAGATTGTTCCTTTTGAAAACAATGGCATTTGCTTCACTTCACATGTCCTCAATGATTTTATCAAAGGCAAATACATAAATGATTTGAATAAACCTTTACAAAAAGTAGAACCAGAATAAAACCTAATGGCCCAGTGAGAACTGAACACAATGCTGAGCACAATGAAGTAATGAAAAACTAAATGGAAAGGAAATAAAACAAGACATAGTTACTTGGACTGAATAGAGCTTGCTAAAATTCTGTTACAAATCTCACTCATTTTGTATTTAACTTATAATTTATATTAGAAAACATTCCAGATAACACATATTATGGTAGTCTGGTGATAATAGGATAGGAGAAATGTGTCCAACTGAATATTGCCTGGTATCTCAAGAGCCTTCACTATTTATCATGGTATTTATTGGGATAGTCTCTGAGGGCTGGGAGTGATGATCACCATTTGGTGGTTATTCTCTTCTTTCTTAAAGGGGAGGTTTCAGTTGGTAATGGTGGGAAAAGATTGAGATCGAGGTCCCTTTGTTGTGGAGAGTTGCTGGGTTGAATGTTCTCATAATTTATGAATGTTGGGAACGTACATGCTGTTCAGAGTTATCATCATATGATAGATAAGTAAATAAAGTAGTCCAGGCACATATTTTTTCCTAAAGTTTTACTACACTATAAGAAGTGAATAAAACATTATAAATACAGATCTCTGGATACAGTGGAAGTCAAACAATATAAACTAGAAATGGTTAACATTATAATGGTTTAGATAAGTTAAACTTTTAAAGATAAGGAAAGTTTATATTAATGTTAAATATATTTCTAAAATATTACTAATAATATGGTTGCTTGAATTGTACAATCAAAACTAAATGTGGTATTGATAAAAATGACAAAAATATGTTTATACAGAAAAGGCAGTTATAAGATTATGAGGGTTGTAGATTCAGAGATAGGGCAGAAAAAGGCAATACAAATTTCTTTTCTGCCCCACCCTTCTAATGATATGCTGCTATTGGAAGACACATGGAATAAACATTAAGTACTGAAAAACAGATAATGTGGGGGAAAAACTAACATGTTTGCATTATGCGAATATGCATAACAGGTCAGGATCTGAACAAGTCCCAAGCTTTTCTCTTTGTTGTTTCCCCACAACTAGCAGTTATTCAAATAAGAACTTGAACAACACATGTGGGCGGTCAACCACTGCTAACTCTACTATGGATACTTATGTTGATTTCAAAACACGATTTAATTTTTTTCTGCTAATTTTCTAAACTTGGTACCCTCAGATGAATGGACTGTAATTCCTATCACTATCAGGTAGCAGTTATCTGTGGTGATGGAAATTGTGTTCCTGTATCAGGAGGATGCTTGCTTGGAACAAAAACAACTGAAATATATATTTTTTAAAATTTCAAAACTTGGGCAGGAATGAAAGAATTCGCTCAAGAGACCCAAAGTTGTAAATCAATGTGTCCAGAATTCTGATACACAGAAAGCCATCATCAACTATTTCAGTCCTGCTAAAGTAAGTTACTTCTGGCCTGGCTATTGGGCAAAATGAGGGAAACCATTGGCGTATTTTCATTTAATTGTTATTACAGAATTAACTGCTACGGTATTACTTGCAAGGGTGGACTCTTACAATTTTATCCTTAAAACAGCTTTTATGTATTGGCCCTACTGTTGTCACAATAATGTCAAATTTTTATACCACAGAAGTTTACTTTCCCTACTTTAATTTTTTTTGTTTAGGTGTGAGAATACTTTGAAATATGGTAGTGACAGATAGGCAAGAGAGGGTGTCACCTGCCTTCCTTGTTATGGAGGTCTTTCCCTTTATTATCTCTTTGTTCTGCTGCCATCATTAAACCTATTACTGCTTTAGAAATTGTTTAAGTCTCTAATAAAATGTAAATGGGTGGGATGTGGGAAGATATACATAGCATAGACACTTGATTTACCTAGAAATAAAGGAACAAAATGGACTTTTGTTAAATAACAACATTTTAGTACAAATTTAGTTATTTCCACAAAGTATCAATATCTCATTAATACCTGCCTACCCTGGACCACAAATTATTCTGAACATGTGCCCCACATAGTGAGTTATTTTCATGGGACATGTAACCCTGGCCCTCAGATCCATCCTTTCTCCTACCACTGTCAAATTTATTTGCTCTACTTTTTTCCTTCTCTTGGAACATATCCTGGGAGATGACCTGACTTGACATCTTTTAGTAGTAAATTCCACATTGCAATCCTCCCAGGGACTGGTGGGGTAAATTATTTTACCAAGTTGTATAGAAAAATTGAGGGAAGGCAGGCTAGGATTCAAAATTGCTAAAATATGGAATTGGTTTTAAGGTATAGTGTCTGATTCAGACAAATCAGTATGAATTCTTTTTAAAGAATGGGAGAGTCCCAACGATTCTTGACATGTAAGTACATTAGTCCTTGACTTAGGACCACAGTTGAGCCCAAAATTTCTGTTGCTAGGTGAGACATTTGTTAAATGAGTTTTGCCCCATTTTACAATCTTTCTTGCATCAGATGTTAAGTGAATCACTGCAATTAAGTTAGTAACATGGTCATTAAGTGAATCTGGCTTTCCCATTTACTTTGCTTACCAGTAGGTCACAAAAGGCGATCACATGATCCCAGGACACTACAACCATCATGAATATGAGTCAGTTGCCAAGTGTCTGAATTTTGATCATGTGACCATGGGGATGCTGCAACTGTAAGCATGAAAAACAATCATAAATCATTTTTTCAGTGCTATTGTAACTTTGAATGGTCACTAAAGAAATTGTTGTAAGCCAAGAACTACCTGTATTTCATTTAGTTAAGATAATATGGAGAATTACTTTACTGGCAGTCCGCAACCTTTTGGACCCCAGGGACCAGTTCCATGGAGCGAAACTTTTCCGGAGACTGGAGGGTGTGTGGTTTTGCATGCTGCCTGCATCCCACAGATGGGGCTTCACTTGTTTACGTCGACCGGTTTCTGGCATGTTGTGGCCTGGTTCCAGTCCATAGTTCTCACATTAAGTAATTCTGCAAACTTACAGAACTAAGTATAATTTTCGTACAATAATCATATTGATTTTGATTATTGTACGCAAATTATACTTAACTTTTCATAAGTAGAATCCTCCAGTACTCTCTCTTTGTGATGTAAGTTTCATATCATGGCATTTTTCATTGATATTAGGGGTTTGCATTGCTTTCTGTGTGTGATCTTGGACACAAGCATTATATTTGTCAAAGATGCTAAGACCTGGGAGCTAAGGAGGCTGAAGTTGACAATTACTTTGCTATAGTCCTTTGACTTTCACTATGTTTTCCCCCTTAAATCAGGTGAACTTAGTGCTGAAAGGTTAAATGAGGATGGAATGCAGCTGCCTTTGTTGGTGTCCAGTGACTGGAAAATGATCTGCTTCAACATTATTCCAGTAATGAGGAGAAAGAAGGATGTTCTGAACAACTGTCAAGAAAGAGGTTTCCCAAAAGGCAGTCTGAGCAAAGTCACTCAAGAAGCTGTTTTCATCCCTGCAAGTTATCATCACTGGAGGTAAAAATGATGCTGTTGTGAAAGCTGCCTTATTGGAAAAGGCCCATCTTTTAACATAAAGGCCTCATCCCAGATGCACTTCTAAGATGTATATGGTATAGTGTAAAGGAAGGAAAAAGATAGATCATATGCATGGCTTCTGGATTCCAATTCAAATCTACCAATATATTATCATATTTTTACACCAAGTTCATGAAGGCTGAAGATGTGCTTCTTTTTAAATGCAAGTATGAATGCAGTGGATGTATCCTGTCTTCTTCTTGTGAATCTGAAGATTTCTGAGAAAAATATACAGGCTGGGTAGCCTTTCCTGGCAGATCAGAATTTCCAGCAGCATGGACTTACATATCCAAAATTTACATGGGAAAATTAGCTTTATAAAATACAAGGTTTCTTTGCCCAAGGTTTCTTTGTTCCTTCTGGATACATATTATAAGGGAACTGTAAGTATCCCCTCATGAAGAGATAAAACATTGGTTACATACAGTGTATCAGGGTTGCTTAGATGTAGACTCAATTATCTTAGAATAGAATTTGGAGTAGAACATTTTGTCCAAAATTCTATGATACTGTCCTAAAGTAACGAGGTTTCAAGGTTACATGTCTCTCCAGACCTGTGCTTTCTAGCCCCTTGGAGTCCTCTTATAATAAAATTGTCAAAAATCAAAGGAAGGGAAATCTATCATTTTGAGATGGGAAACACAATAAACATCCTATAACACTTATAAGTTTAAAATAAATTATTTAAAAACATTCAAAATTCAGAGGAAAAGTTAACATCTTATTCCATTTACTGAAGTGCTCGTTCTACCACAGCAGTTTTCATACCCACCAAAAATATTAAGTATGGTTGCTGGCCACAAAACTTTCTCACAGAAAGTTTTTCACTTTTCACAGTTGATATAAGGAACAAACAATACAAGGTCAAAGCATTGTTGTGCTATCCAAAACTTTGTTTGATGTTTATAATTTAAGCTGTCAAACAAAGTATTGCTGCAGTTGTCTTAAGCAACGTGTTTAGGCATGATATGTACTATTATATCTAATCATAAAATCTGTATAGGTAAAAATCAAAGAGGTTGGCATCCGGAATAGATTACATATAATCTGCTGCTGTCAGTAGTTGCTTTGTTCTTCACAAAGCCATGCAGAGATTGTAAACACTTGTGCAGAGGTGCTGAATTCTCATCAGGTTCTGATAGTTCTGTGGGCTCATTCTTACTGCTGTCTGAGCTCCAAATTCTCTGGTAATTTGATCAGTCTCAAAATGGAAGTTTAAATCTCACAGCTTCTCCACTTTGTGCGTCTTGCTTGCTTCATGGGATTGCATATATATAAACATAAATAAATGCCTTGGCAATCATATCTATATATTTATTCCAAGGACACAGCACTTAAAAACAGTTTTAGGTACACACATGGGCTTCTGAGTACTAAAAGTAGACCAAATTTTTTATTTATTCTCACATGCTTGTACAGGTGGTCCTCACTTAATAACCACTCATGAAGCAACTATTTAAACTTATGATGGTATTATGAATGGTACTAATAATCAGACATTATACTTATATGATGGTTGCAGCCTCTCCATGATCACATGATTACCATTTGTGATCCTTTTTTGCTGGCTTCCTGTAAACAAAATCAATGGGCAAGCCAGCAGGAGGTCACAAATAGTGACCCCATGAAGTTGTGCTTAATATTGTGGGATCTGCTTAACAACAGCAACAGGAAATGCTGGAATTTCTATCACCAAGCATCACAGTCGTGTGATGTTGTACAATTGTGTTACTTAGTGATAAAAATACTGGTCCCACTTATCATCCTTAAGGGAAGACTACCTCTAATGCCCTAATTCTCATGATCTTAGGTATTTACACAATAAATAGAAAACATCAAATATATACAGTATAACAATGTTTCGAATTGATCAAGTTGTAAGCTCCTTCTTCAGAGTGACTTCTAGCTCTACTCTAGAAAACTTTTAAACTAGATCTTTATTACTAATTGTGATAAATATGTCTTATAATAAATTAGTTGATGCCAAGTATCCTCCTCTCAAGATTGCATATTATTATGTGTCATAAAAAGGCTGAGAGAAAAAATAATTCATACCAATATTAAATGTAGCTGCCTTATACTAATGACCTTGATGGATCTGCCTTTAAGTATTTGCAAAAGGCTATCATTGGTCATAAATAATCCCAATATGGCAACTCTCTGATAGAATAGTATATTAGATTACCCCTAAAATCTAAACAATTGCCAATCATATACCAAAGTCAATTGTTATGTAGAAAATAAGTTCCTGTAGAAGAAGCAGTGCAGTTTGTTACTGATGCATCAGTATCATATCTTCCTACCCAGGAAGACCTTTTCCCAGCTTCACCTAGCAGGTCAGTTGGTGGCTTTCTCAGATTGGGATGCTGTTGCAATAGCAACTCAGTTTCCCATCACTTCATATTTAGAAACACACTTTACAAGGTGGCACCTTTGTATACAACTTAGAAGCTGCAGTTGATTCATTAACTATACTCCAACTGCTGATGGCAAAGTATCAGAGTCATATTGCTATGTTGCTATGTTGCTATGTTGAGATCACTGCACTGGTTACCAATACACTGGGACCAAGGTGTTAGTATTGATATTTAAAGCTATATATGGCTTTGAACCTGTGAATTTGAAGAATTGTATTTTGGCCAAAATAAGTTTGCCCTCTCTGTTCATACTGGGAAGTAGTGCTTTATGTCCCACTCATTGTGAACCTCAGTAAGTTGGAATCCAAATGCCCCTCTTTTTTGATGTAGCAGCTTCACATTAATATAAAATCTTAATCTGGTGAGTTTTTAGAGTAAACAATGGATCTGTGCTGATTTTGAAATTTTGTTTCCCTGCAATTATTGCTCTGCCATGGTGGAAAATTGTGATTTGAATATTTATATAATGCAGTGCCAGAATGAACCTTGAGTGCAATCTTGAATTTTGTTACAGCTGAATTTCACTTTCCTAGGTATGTTTAAGTTTTATTTTACAAAATAATTATCTCTCTTTGGTATATAAATAAAGAATCCCCAGAGACTTCAGAATCAAAGCAGAAAATCTATTTGATCTGGCCAGAATAAATGTATAGTGCAC
This sequence comes from Notechis scutatus, assembly GCF_049901735.1. Classification (NCBI taxonomy): domain Eukaryota; kingdom Metazoa; phylum Chordata; class Lepidosauria; order Squamata; family Elapidae; genus Notechis; species Notechis scutatus. The sequence goes on from NC_142012.1 coordinate 131,520,052, forward strand.
AATAGGTGGGGAAGTCTTGCTAGCACACAACTATCAAGATAATGATAACAAAATGAGGGAGGCTAGAGATATGCTAATATTACCTATGGGCTGATTTTACTTGTTACATATCTGCAAATGAGGGAGTGACTGAAATATCTACATACTTAAAACAAAAATAGCATATAAAATGATAGCCCTGGTTATAGTATGTCAGAGGGAAATGTTACTGAACCTGAATATCCCACCCTTGACATGCCTATATGTTCCACAGTATATATGTGGAATGCTATTCACCTTTTAGTGCAAATATTTACCATCAAATCTGAGAGATAAACCAATGCATTATGAAACAGAAACATTCTAAATTCTAGATACATATACCTATACACTTTTCTTCCTAGGAGGAAACATATGATTATATTATATTCTGATTGTACAAGAATGTTTTAATGTTGTTGGCATAGAAATCTGTATAGTTTAGAATGTCGGAACTGTGTAAGGAACTGGTTTTTTTGTGAATTGATCTTTGTCATTTATGTTCAGCTTAGAAACAATGCATCCTCCTTTAGAATCACAAAAGCTGTCTCCACAGACTCTAGGTCCGTTAAAACAGAACTAGGAAGTCCTTAGTTCTCTGGATATTCAATTATAATTTCATGACCTTTGCTAGTTGAAGTGTTAGGCATGGAGAGGCACCTTGTTTTAGGTAGCCATGTCCTCAAGAAATCAGTCTGAATACTAATATGCATGCTGATTTCTCCAGTAATTCTCAGCATGGATATTAATATGGATTGTAAATAAATGAATCCTACAGTGAAGCAGACTAAAGTCTGAAATAAAGTGTCAACTTCTAGTTGCATATTTTTCTTGTTAGGTACTCCACCAATCGTCCCATCTCGAAACTTGTTCAAATTGTAAGCACTCTAAAGGGATATCGCCTGGACAGTCTCTGCCTTCTTGACCAAATCAACCATGAGTATTGGAGAGAGAAAGGGGAAGAAAAGGGGCTCACATTTCAACATTTGAAGGTTGGTGGGATTTTTTTCAAGGAGTGCAAAACTTAATTTTTGTTCAGATATATCGCTATTAATATAATAGTTTAACACAGAAAAGATAATAAGAGAATGATCAGATGTCTTTTTCTTCCTGGGTATCTTCTCTAATGTCTGATTGGCAAATGGGCCCACTATGGAACATCATAGAGTACTGAAAATCAGGCATAATCAAAAATCAGGCATAATGAGTCCCACTTAATTCTCTGTGCTTCATATAGTAATTAAACAAATATTAAATATGGCTTACACAAACTGCTGAATATTGTGTAAATTAATAATGATTGCAAATCTGTAAGTGGGAGCACCTCTGAAGTTTTCTGAACATTTGCTTTCACTCAATGTAGGGCTAGAATTTTTACAACCTTAGCAGAATATAAAATGCTGCTTGGGCAGTTAGAATTTCATGTTTTGGATGTGATCCATTCCTTACCTCTGCAGAAAAGATGGAGTAGTAGAACATGTTTTACAAAAATCTGGGTGTATACCATACAGCTCACAAAAAATATAGCTTAATATAGCACCTTTTGATTTTAGCTAGCTATATGTTCATTTGAGAAATGAGGCCAATTTCAGAGTGAAGTAAGACTTATGGTTTGTTCTTGTTCAGCTTTGTTTATGAATCCTGTTATTAATTGGACAATAGTTTATTAAGCTTATCTTGCCTTTGTGAATGGCTTTTTAAGCTTCTAGTACCTGCATTTTTAATTGCAACTTTAAAAGCTTAGGAAAATCAAAGAAGCAACATACTTCAATGCACCGTTCCCTATGCCATTAACCCAGGGAACTTTACTATACCTCCAAAACAATGTCTACCAAGTTCAAACAATATCTTTGCTGCGTGGCACATATATTTTACTGGGAAATGTAGCTTAAGCAGGCTCAAAAAGTCAGTGCTCTCGTAAGTGTATCAACAAGCTATGAATCTGATGGCGATGCCCATTTTGCTCTCTGAATTTGTGGATACCTAACCCTAACTCTAAGAGATTTGCTCCCCAGTCAAATTTTACCATGTATTTTACCAGGAAACATAGATAAGGTAGACTCGAAATATTAGCACTCTCCTAAACATATTGATGCACTACAAATCTGTTGGCGATGTCCATTTTACTCTGAATTCATGGAGACATAGTGCTAATCCTAAGTAGATTTGTTTCCCAATGGTTTTTTCTCATATATTTTACCAGGAGATGTAGATAAGGAAGCTCAAGAAGTCAGCGTTCTTCTAGGCATATGACATGCTACAAATCTATTGCCAATGTCTATTTTGATGTCTGAATTCATGAAGACCTAACCCTAAGTGGAACTGCCCCACCATGCGATTTCCCCATGTATTTTAATTAGGAAATATAGATAAGGTGAGCTCAAAAAGTCAGCGTCTTCCTAAACGTATTGATGCACTATGAATCTGTGGGCAATGTCCATTTTGCTCTCTGAATTAATGGTGATCTAACCCTAAGTAAAATTTGCCATGTATTTCACCAAGAAACGTAGATAAGACAGGGTCAAAAAGTAGTGGTCCATCTATTATTGTGAATTAAGCTCAAAAGATCTATTCAGTTTCTTACAGTAAGCTGCGTTTTAAATGTTTAATAAGGGCCAAAGGTTTGAAGACTACAGGTAGTTCTCAACTTAAAAGAGTTTGTTTAGTGACTGTTCAAAGTTACAATGGCACAGAAAAAAGTGACTTATGACTGTTTTTCATAGTTACGACCTTTGCAGCAGTTCCACGGTCATGTGATAAAAATTCAGGCACTTGGCAACTGAGTCATATTTATGAGGGTTCCAGTGTCACAGGGTCATGTCATCATCTTTTGCAATCTTCTGAAAAGCAAAGTCAATGGGGAAGCCAGATTCACTTAACAAGGTTGCTAAATTACTGCAGTGATTCACTTAAACAAGTGAGGCAAGAAAGGTTGTAAAATGGGGCAAAACTGACTTAACAAATGTTTCACTTAACAACAGAAATGTTGGGCTCAAATTGTGGTTGTAAGTCAAGGACTATCTGTACAAGGAAACTACTTTTAGTGTCCCAAAGTTGGGAAAAAGTAGATTTTCCCCAACTTTTAAAATATGAATTATTTACCAGAGTATAGACCAATATATTCAATGTTGGTTTTTAAGTGTATTTGAAAGGCTTTTTTGCACTGCCTTTAGTAATTATTCCTATTTCCTTCTAGATGATATTGCTGTGGGCTACTCATTTTTTTCCTTCCTCTGAAGACTGGCTGAGTCTGGAAGGATCAGTATATCGTCTGCTGGTGATCTTACTCTGCTGCTTGGTGACCAAAGATCTTCCTCATTTTTTATATCCAGAGCAAAATTTGTTCAAGAATGATAGTCTGGACCTAACTGCTTTGTATCCCAAAGTGGAAAGCTTTGCCATAAGTCCTACATATTTCCTAAAGTTTCATTTTGCCCAGAGAGAAGGCAAGAAATTCCATCAGAAGGATAATGGTCTGAAAGCTTTACTTCAACTCCCAGCTGAAAACAGGGACTACTGGGATACTGCCTTTTTTGATATGCTGCTTAGCAAGGTAATTGGTTATAAATATGAGGTTTAAAATTTATAATTCGATCTTTTTCCAGGCCTGTCAGTAAGATCTTGCAATTTTCCCATGGATTCTCTAGTATAATAATCGAAGGCTCATTCAATTATTTATTGATGTACTTTTACATGTAACCATTTAACTGCATATACATATATAAATTTTCTGCTTACATTTCTTCGTGATGTTTAGGTATAAATGAAATTTAAATAGAAGGGAAAGTTTTCCATCTTCATATATGTAATTTTTACTACAGATACAATGCGTGTTCGTTAGCATTCACTGATGACTGAGCTAAGCCCTTACTTTGCATCTTATAAATATGTGGACATTTTTCTTTTTAATGGGGCATTCTACAGCTTAATTACTCAGTATTATTTCAGCAATCTCCTCAATTATATTCTCTAATGAGGGTCTCTGCTGATAAAACTTTAACCAACAGCAATAGTACACTGTATTTACAAGTGAGGAGTTCTGAGAGTTAGAGATAATTTCTGAAGAGACATTCATGTTTATTTATTTATCAATTTAGACACCACCTATCTCACTATTTAAATGACTTCGGGTAATTTACAGATTCAACCTGTTTGGGAGGAAGGAATTAGCCTCTTCCAGAGGGAGATGGGAAACTCAGCCTTTTTTGAAGGGTAGAAAGAAATTAATTCAAACTGTTTTGGAGGAAAGCACTCCTTTGTGTGCGGGAGATCTGGAGCAAGTCGGCTACCAGTGCAAGGCTGCCTGCCACCAGTCACGGGGTAAAGGCATAATCTCACTGCCTCAAATTAACCTCCACCATAAACTTGCTTGTTGTTGCTGCAGCGTAGACTAAGAGAGAGAATACCTATCACTGGTCCTGCTCACTCTGCACTGTGGCAGCGCCAAGCAATCCTTGCTGCTGCAGTTAAAAGAAGACTGCAAACGTGCAGTGCTTCTTGCAAGTCACAAATCTGGAGCGTTGCAATTAAATTTGTTATTATTTCATTTTAAAATGCAATGTTATCTATCTTATTGTGTTCTTTTTTTTATTTTGTTAAATATTTTCTGGTTGCGTTTTAATTTGGTTTAACACCTTTGTTCTGGACCTATTGTTCTCAAGAGTGCTACCTGTTTTTCACTGGGCTTCTACCTAGCCCTAAGTTTTTTTTCCTGTTCTTTGGCATAAATATGTCAAGTTAATAAAAAAAAAAATACTACTTTTTTTCCCTTGGGTTATTACTTCATTGTTTTTAAGTTAATTGCTGTACTGTTTTAGCCTTTTAACTATAAACTGGTAAAATTACTAAAGAAAAAGAAACAAATCTTACAGCAGAAAAGTAGATTGCTCAAAGAAAGAAAAACTACTTCCCAAAGAGAAATCAGCAATATTTTATATATCAAGCATTATGCAGGGGGGTTAGACTATGTGCTATTGCACATCACTGCTAAGAAATTATTAAAGATCCACAGGCAACCACCACTGACTCAGTTGAGGGCACATTTCTCTCTGTTAAATAAACAGTCAGAGCCCAAGGTCTGATCAAAAGAAAATGAAACAGGTCAGGCAACACATACAGCAGTGTTTGATATGACAATACAGTAGTGCCTAATAAGACTGAGGACAAATATAAACCAACGTGGGTGTGAGAACAGAAACATCAGAAAGCATCATCCCAATAGAATCTAGAATACCAATTTCAGGAAGAGGTATATAATATACACTGTCACAGTGGTAAGTTGTGCAATTCCAGCAAGGTTGTTATGTATGTAAGAAACAGTGAGGTAGTATGAGAAAGAGGAAATACAAAACCATTTATTATGGGCGCATTTAGCAATTCTTTTTGTAAATCTTATCCACAATACCAACATGCCTGCCAACCATTGTGGGAAACAATTACTGACAAATTAACCATTCCAATAAAAAAGTACGGAAATTGAACCCATCCTAATTATAGAATAACTGACGCAGCAGTCTGCAGGGGATTTTCCCCTTTTTGTGAGAATGATAGTAGTAATGTCATGGTGTTACATGCTTTGCCCTTTTAGGATGTGCCTGTGACACCACAGCATACAAAGAGATCAAGACTTGTACCACCACATGGCAATACTGCTTCCCCTAACCCAGGGGTGTCCAACCTTGGCAACTTTAAGACTTGTGGACTTCAACTCCCAGAGTTCCTCAGCCAGCTTTGCTGGCTGAGGAACTCTGGGAGTTGAAGTCCACAAGTCTTAAAGTTGCCAAGGTTGGACACCCCTGCCCTAACCTATCAGTATCCTTATCCTGGCAGCTGTTGGATATGAATATCTTCTTAAAAGCCAGCTCTACTGTAATGGATATGTTATTTGATATAATTTGATACGTTTTTTTTTTCAGTTTCAGGTGTATCAGATTAAAGATGCACAACGGATCTCTGCTATGTCAAGCATCTTGTCAAAGATTAAGCAAATGGTCCATAACGAGAGTTGAAAATTTTTGTCTTTCCTGCCTGGATGAGTTTTTGAATATGCTTTATATTTAGCTTATTTCTTGTGATCAAACTTCAATTCTGATATTCTTGGAGTTCCTTGCTCAAAAAAATAAAGCACATATAGCATGTCACTCTTCAGTATACAAAGGTAGAACTTGAATTCAATTTCATTACTAAGAATATAAGTAAAATATACACAGTGGTCTTGATTCTCTGTCCATATACTGTTTATCAGAGGTCCACAATTTGGTGTCTTTCAAAGTTTAGAAAGAATCATCAGACCTCATCCAAAAGTTTCTACCAAACAGTAATTGTGAATGTGAAGCAATAATAATCAAATACATGCAGAACAATCCTATTAATCTAATTACTGTAACTTAAAATTAATATCATTTTTGTCTAGGGCTCTCAGTCTTCATTCTGTTCCCCATTCACCACGAAAGAATGGTGATAATGTACTCCTTGATAGTGTGCTACTATATTAGAAGAAAATATTAAGATAATTCCGAGTCTCTTTAGGAAATTCCAATGTTCAGAATTAATACAGAAAAAAAATCATTTAAAAAGGAAGTGAAATATTTTTATAGCTTTTTCAGAGCTTTTTCAGAGCTCAGGAATATGTGGACAGCACAGTACAGTATGTTATTGTTGCAGGTTTCTAAAGGATGAAAACCTGATGAAAAACATAGCATAAGAATTTCTGGTCACCTATTGCTTTAGTAGGAAGTTCAGCAGTTCTTTGCTCACTGCCCCCCCCTACTGATACTGATTGGTAGTACAGTACATCTATGAATTAAAAACTGCATACAGTATCTAAGGGGTTGCCACAAAGAAGAGGAAATCAACCTATTCTCCAAAGCACCTGAAGGCAGCACAAGAAGCAATGGATGAAAACTAATCAAGGGAAAAGCAACCTAGAACTAAGGAGAAATTTTCTGATAATTAGAAGTTAATCAGTGGAACAATTTGCCTCCAGAAGTTGTGAATGCTGGACATTTTAAAGAAGAGATTGGACAACCATTTGTCTGAAATGGTATAGGATTTCTTGCCTGAGCAGAGGGTTGGACTAGCAGAGGGTTGGACTAACAGAGGGTGTTAATCTAGAGCTAAACCCTTTTTCCTATGCAGCTCTTGGAGCCAAAACGGCTTCCATCTGCATTGTAGAATGTGATATTTTGTGAAGAACGTTCACTTACAAAGCAATGCTAGATGCTATATAATGTTAATTACAGCCACATAATGTATGTGTTCTTTCTGCATAGGAAGAATTTATAAAAGAACAAAATTATAGCATTTCTTTTTGTATGATTGTACCTAAAGATATATATGTTTATGGTGCTGTCATTATTCATTGTTATTTTTAATTCCATTTTATATGTGTTAAATCATATATGTGAGAAAACTAATAATGTAATACAATTCTATATGAAAGCTTGTTATCTGAATTTGGTATCATACAGTAATTAATTTTTCCCAGTTTATGGCTCAGTTTTATTCTGATCACACACGGTAAATATATCATTTACTAATGGCACCAAGATAATTTCAATACAATACATAATATATATAATTTGTCCTTTGTGTTTCAATTTAGGTTTTTTTGGTAAACAAAATCCAGGTTTCACACATTACTAAGACTAGATATGAAGGAAGCAGTGAGTATGTAGTGGATGCTGCCAATATACTATGTAAATGTATCAAGAATTATCCACAAAAGCTATTTAAAAATGCATAGGTACCAATTCTCAGAATCTCATTTTCCCACAACCTTCATACATTTCTTAGCCCAACTGATTATAAAAGAACACATGGAGGTTTCTAGTTAAGCAACACACTGCGAGAATTAAGACTTCTCTGAGACCATAGCAACAAACTGCTTGAAACAAAACATCCAAAATTCCAGATCCATTATTGAAGTCATAGTTCTGTAGAAGTTTACCTAAGTTTTGTTTTCTATGTCTCTCAAACATATATACACAGAGAAGCAAAATGCACTGACACTTCCAGCCTACACTCAACAGGTGAGTTCATAGCTGCTCAAAGTCATTACACAATCTTTATTTATGTCTTCAATCGGCATACTGACATAATAAAAGCTAGTGGTTGGAAACTATCTTGGCAATAATCTAGTTCAACTTGCTGCCCAGTGCAGTATCCTCCGTTAAAACCTATTCCAATAGCAATATTCTACTGCACCAATTCTGACCCATCATCTAAATGAGAGTCCAGATATTCAAGACCTGTCCACAAGTCTTCTGTTTTTCAGCCTAATTATATCCCTTTTCTGTATATACAGTATGTTCTCTTTGGATCCCCTTTTTATTCACCAGATTTCTTCCGAACATGCTCGAGTTGCTGAACATTTTTTCTAAAATTTGAAGACAGAAATATATGCAATATTTTAACCATGGACAGACTAAAGCAGAATAGAAAGGAATGGTAATTTCTTGATTTATTTATCAACATGTATTTATCAAATTCCAAAGCCATTAAATTTCAAAGCAATTCTGGGGAACTTACAATTTTAAAAGAACAATAATATAAATGGCACAATTAAGCAGAGGAGCAACATATAAACAATAAACCTACAGAGACACCAAAACAAAACAAACAAAACAAAATGAGTTTCTTCATTTATTGTGTTCCCATGGCCCTGGAAGATCTTCAATGATTTCCTAAAATAAAACTCTGTGGAGGGGGATCATTCCAGAGAATAGGAGCTTTAAGAGTTGGCATGCTTCCTGATCCCATCACATGACTTTGTTTAATTGACAGGACCTAGAGTACATCCACCCTGCTGGACTTTACCAGATGGGTAGAAACAACTGGAGACAAGCAGTCCATCAGAGAGCCCTAAAGAAGAACCAGCACTTTAAATTGTACCAGGTAGCCAACTGCCAAATAGTCCAACTCTTGCTGTATTGGGGTCATGTGTGCATAGTGGGGTAACTGTTAGTGTCCTCTTGCATTCTGGACCTGCTGCAGCTTTCAAGGGCAGCCCCAATACATGTTTTGCAGCAATCCATTTGTGAGATGAGCGGGGCATAAGGATCTATCTAAAAGAGCTCCTTGTTCTGACTCACCTCTGGCAGTATCCAATGAATAATTCTAGAAACTTGGTCATAATTTCAGTTTGTGACATTTTGCTTCAGTCATTAATAATGGTCAATTGTTTCATGCGTTTCATTATAAAGACAATTGCTGTTTGTTACATGTTGAATGTTTGCCTTCCTGAAATTAGTTGAAAAAGCCTCTTCTTGAACCATTAAAATAAAGCCTTCAGTTTCTTTAACACTCTTGAATTTAACTAACTTCATTTGCGCTTTTTATCAGCTTTTCCTTCTTTCAAATACTAACCATGCATTGGCTTGTATTTCCAATTAACAATTTTTTTTAACCCAATGCCTCCAATATTCAGCCTTTGTTTTCTTTCAGCAAGGGTTCTTGGCTTTTCTTAATGTATCATTCAGGTCATGTTTTTCTTTCTCCAGTTTGTTTTCCAGTCAACCAGATGTTTAGACTAGCACTTTTATCCACTTATCCAGTCTTCCCAGGAGGCAGGTGTTATTGTTTGAAGGTGACAAAGATATGACTGTACCATGTTAAGCTGTTTCTGCTAAAGCTGCTAATAGATAGATAGATAGATAGAATTCTTTATTGGCCAAGTGTGATTGGATACACAAGGAATTTGTCTTTGGTGCATATGCTTTCATTGTACATAAAAAGAAAAACATACCTTCATTAAAAATCATAAGATACAACACTTAGTGATAGTCATAGGGAACTAAATAAGCAATCAAATCATACTAGGAAACAAATAAAACAATATAAATTGTAGAGATACAGGCAACAAGGTTATAGTTATAAGTGGGAGGAGATAGGTAATAGGAAGGTTGAGAAGAATAATAGTAAGTCTTAGCAAATAGTTTCAGTGTTGTGGGAATTAGTTGTTTAGCAGAGTGATGGCATTTGGGGGAGGGGGATGTCCTTGTGCCTAGTTGTTCTGGTGTGCAATGCCCTATAGCAAGGGTAGGGAAACTTGGCTCTTTTATCACTTATAGACTTCACAACTCCCAGAATTCCTGAGTGAGCCATCAAAGGTTCCCCATCCCTGGCTTACTGGTTTTTCAGTTGTTAGGGAAATCAAATGTCCTACATTTGTATATTAAACAGTCCTATTCAAGTCAAAAATTGATTTCCCCCACAACTGAAAAATCAGTAGGCCAGGGATGGAAAACCTTTGATGGCTCATTCAGGAATTCTGGGAGTTGAAGTCCATAAGTGATAAAAGAGCCACGTTTCCTTACCCCTGCCCTATAGCATCGTTTTGAGGGTAGAAATTGAAACAATTTATGTCCAGGATGTGAGGGATGGTGTTCCAGTTTCCAGATTGCACCCAAAGAGCCTACTACTATTGGTACTACTGTTGCTTTCTTTTGCCACAGTCTATTTTTATTTGCCAGTCCTTGCATTTGATTTTCTCCAGTTCTTTTCTATTCTGCCTCCTCCAGGTACTGTCACATCCACTATTTAGACTTCTTCTTCTTCTTCTTCTTCTTCTTCTTCTTCTTCTTCTTCTTCTTCTTCTTCTTCTTCTTCTTCTTCTTCTTCTTCTTCTTCTTCTTTTCTTCTTCTTCTTCTTCTTCTTCTTCTCCTTCTCCTTCTCCTTCTCCTTCTCCTTCTCCTTCTCCTTCTCCTTCTCCTTCTCCTTCTCCTTCTCCTTCTGGTCTTTCTTATTGACAATTGTTAGGGATGTGGTAGGTGCTTGTCTGTTTGAATTTGAAAATCCTAAAGCACTTTAGCTTCTTCATTTTTTATTACTTAGATAAGATAGATAAGATAAGATAAATTTATTGTCATTGTACTCAGAACCTGAGAACTTTATCTATTTTGTGGTCCACAAGTTCTTGCTTGCAGGTAAATGGTATTTCTTATAGCTACTCCAATGCACAATTGTTGCTACTTTGTCATGCTGTTGTTTGTAGTTAATCTGCAATTTTTTGTGGTATCTAACTAGATAGCTCACTATTTATTTAGCTTATTTGCAAGGTGGCATTTGCTGTCTGTTGCTGTCTTCTCAGTTCAGTTCTGATGACAATCATCACAAAAGTGTGAAATCACAGCTTCTAGTTCTTACCTGGTTTTGGCCTTCATATGCATCAAGTTCTTCCCAAGAACCTAGGATTTTGTACTATCTGTCTGGATCTAAGCAGTGTGGCAGATGGAAATTCTGTCCAAGCACAGATGTTCTAGGTGCTAAGATTTTTTGGTATAACTCCCAGTGTGCTGATAGCCACTGGGACTCCCATTTATGCCATAATCTCAATTTTGATTTTCATATCTGAATACTTTGAGGTCTTCTCCAATTCTTTATCTTCTATTATTTCCTAGTATTGTCACATCAGTTATCCACATTATTATCGTTTCCATCACAATGAAATCTTGTGGGTTATGAGCCAAGACTTTATCAGTTTGCATTTAGAATCCCCACAATATTTTAACCCATATTTCTAGACGAATCTGAAAGCTGTAATAGGCAAGATGAGATGGCACTAAGTCCTGTATGAGAACCATTTCTTCTACACAGGAACATAACTGGTGAATTAGTTAAACATCAAAACACGAACCTCAATCCTTTGAACAACAAGGAAGTGCTAAGATTTAAAAATACTCTTGTAATATAATCTAGATCAATATGCCCACCGAATTTTATGTGATTACTGAGAAAACCAATTGTAAGCCTGTTTCTCACGAAGCATTTTCTCCCAATGAAAACCGCCAGTTTAAAAAAAAAAAAAAAAAGTAACTGCGAGGTGGAGCCACTTCGCGCTCCACGAAACCCCGCCTTGATCTCTATGGAAACTCGGATGCAGCGCAGGCCGGGCAGGAGCGGGGTAGCCAGAGCTTCTTGGAGAGAGATCTGGCCGTCTTTTCTCCGCTACCTGCGCCGGTTTCCTAGTGAGGGACAACAGGAGCAGCGCTTGGAGCACGTCTTCGCTGACTGTTACGTCTCTGCTCTCCCCCGCCCGGCCCTTATGAGGCGGCGTCTGCGGGTCCAGCGGACCTTGAGATCGGATGGAGGCTATTCGGGCTGCCGCTCCGGCTCTTGGGTGGGTGCCGCTCTCTGAGAGGCTCTGTTGAGTCTTCCCCGTCCGTGCGAACCAGATTCCTAGTTCCAACGGACCTCTGGCGGAAGCCGGCGGCAAGTGTGCGCAGCCACATGAATCGGAGGCTGCGAAGGTGGAATAGGCGGATCGCGGAGCCGCGTGGCGTTCACGTGTGAAGTGGAAGGATTGCGGTGTCTTAGTATCAGTGGACGAAAGTTTCCTCCCACCTCCGCGCATATCCCCCCCCCTTTTTTTTGCACGGGGAAGTTTTTGTACGGCTAGCGGGCACTGTAAAACTAAACATCTATTGCTTTGAATATCAACCGTCTATGGAGATTCTCAGTCGTCCGGATCATGATTGTCCCAAAGATGCTTTTTCAAGAGGCAACTGGACTTTCTGGTTTTTCTTTGAAGATGCTTCGCTTCTCATCCCATAAGCTTCTTCAGCTCTGATCGGATGGTGGGGAATGTCTGTCTGCAAGGAATATAAATCCTTCCATTCCCCACCATCCAGACAGAGCTGAAGGAGCTTCTGGGATGAGAAGCGAAATGTCTTTAAAGACAAACCAGAAAGTCCAGTTGCCTCTTAAAAAGCACCTTTGGATATCAACGTTATTCGCTATGAATGCAAAGTGTAAAGTGCAAACAAGTGGTGTTACAAGAGCATGTTAATATTGATAATTGCTTTTAATACAGAACTATGGGACTAGGTATAAGAGGAGGTATAGGGGTATTAAAAGCCTCTGTCTGGATGTTACTACAAAATACTCATACCCAGAGACTTTTAAAGTGTCATTAATCAAAAGGCATTACAATTCTTTCATATTTTTCTTCTTGGTAATTTTTCCTCACCAGTAGGGTAAGACGTGACAATTGTGTTGAGAAAATACAAAATAACTTCCGACACTGTAGCTGGAACCTTTTTACAACTGCTTGAATGAGAAAGGGTGATTGTATGAAAATCCTTAGGAGGACATTCCCACCCTTGGACAAGAAGGATATCATAAGTTGCTTGTCCAGTTTTTTTTTCAATTCATTTGTCTTGGATTAATGTACAATTCCTATCACAGCCGTCTTCGTTGTCTGATATAACAGAATAATAGTCCTGTTGGAAGTCTTTGTGTTGGGGAAAGCAACACAAAGTGTGCTTAAAGATGTACTTTATATGGGCCTGAGATTATATATTCCATTGTTCATTTATACTTTAAGCCAAAACCTGGAGTATGAAATTTGACAATTCCATTCAATTTTTAACTTGCAGAGTACATCCTTTCAAAGTTAGGAATCCCAAGGAACTAATTGTATTCTGGGAAGGAGAAATAGTATATTGTGCACTAAATTACTGAGGCTTAGATATAACAGCAAAGTGAAATAGTATTTAGGATTTGTTTGCTGGTTTGGCTCAATGAATATATGTAAACAAATATATTTTAAGCATGGAGAAAACATGATCTCATCAGTGTTTCTGTGGGAGAATTGTGTGGATATATTTTTATATGACAACAAACGTACAAAATTCTAAGGATGATGACAATTTTGAATGGTTTTGTTCTGTGGGATAAAAGCTCTTCTGCTATACAAGCGTGATTATAATAGCACCCAGAGCAAACAATATTTTTAATAGTTGCATATTTCTTGAAAAATTTAGCAAGTATTTCTAAACTTATGTCCTTTAAAATGTTTGCTTTAAAATGTTACATAATTTGCTTTAAAATGTTACTATGTGTCAGCTTCAACCTATTGCAGAAATGCTGTGTTTTATTTAAAGTATACAAAGCTTTCAGGCCACTATTCTTTGTTCTTTCACTTCATATGTTATTTTGACTTATCTTCAAAGTTAATTTTTTTTGTAACAGCAAGTTCATATTTAGAATGATTATGATAACATCTGCATCCAGTTCAACATTATTTAGTTATCTTAAGTTGGTACTGTCTTTTGCCATTTTCCTAATTGTGCAAAATATAGAAGCAACCAAATTGCTTCTTTTTGCAAATTTGTATTTGATTATGTTTAATAGCAAATAACAGTAACAGTTACATTTAGTAACAGTTCCAATATCTTTAGCATATTTCCTCAAAAATAATTTTTGCTGATTTAAATTAAGCCTATTTTCTGGTAAGCATAGGATTCTAAGCTACATACATTTACTTGCAAATCATTTTGAAACATCCTGTTATGTGTGGAAGAGCTTGGTATTGGATGAATCTAGTTGATAAAGAATAGTAACTGTTCCTGATTATGATTTCAGAGAAAAGAAACATAAACCAGGAGATGGCTTCTCAGCAAATAATTTATTCCCAGGAGAAGAAAGTGAGACTGAGCAGATATCTGCTGTTGATTATGAATGTGGTGAAGAAGAAGAGAGAAAAGATTATGAGGAAGAAAGCAATGAACAGCAAGATATATTAGTTGAAGATGATCTGAACAATAATAGATTTGAGTATAAATCTGGAGTGCAAGAATGGCCAGATGGTTCTTGCTATAAAGGCGAATTTTCATTTGATTTAAAACTTGGATATGGAGAATTTGCCTGGGACAATGGTGAGGTAAACTGGTTTAATATTTTGGTACCTTCTGTAAAGTATTATTACTATTACAACTTCACATAATAAAACCAGCTGTGGAACAGTCAAGGTTAGTGTTCATGCCCAAACATGCATGCTCGAGGTAAATATATCTGTCACAATATTTTCTAAAATACATGACAGAAAAAATTCTGACTTTTTCTAATAGATGACAATTTTCAGAAAATTCTAAAAGCCTTATTTTATACATACTAATTATAATAAAGTCTTCTACAATATAATTATTTTGAATTTTATTTTTAATTTTACTCTTGGAAATTAATTTTGGTTATAGTATTAGGCAGATCATGATTCTCACATAATTTGGTTTCTCTTAAGCTTTATATGAAATTGTTTTATAGTTAAAAAGCTGGACTGTCTCTGAACAGCTGAAAGTACTGTCTATGTGCATTGTCTTTGGGAGTAGATCATTTGAACTTTGTGAGACTTACTTCTGAGGAGACATCATACATCAGAGTCACTATATGAGATGGGCAGCTAATTACATGTAAGAAATACATGCATACAATTATGCTGGCAGAAGGGGCATGCTGTGAACTCTGTCAACCAAAGACTTTCGGCTGGTGGGGCCCAGAAGAACCTTTTCTGCCATGGTTTCAGCCCTCTAGAACCTCTTGCCCCGTGAGGTCATAGCCTGAGGCCTTAATGCGGGTGTGGAATTGTATAATGGAATAGAGAACAGCCCACTCCTCTATCTGTGCACTTTGTGCCTTTCTCTTCATTCTGCTTAGTTTTATTTTAATTCAGTTTTTAAATTTAAGGTCGTTATTGTTTTAATATTCTGCATTTTTTCTAATGTTTGTAGATATGGATCGTGGCTTGTGGGTTGGGGACCCCTGCCTTAAACCGCTTCAGTTTTATGCCAGTTGGAGAGATATATTTTTCAGTAGGCATCATATTCAGTAAATCTTCTAGGTTTAAGGCTTGGCTGAAACCTCATCTCCTGATTCTCTAGGTTTTGTGGTTACTTTGTGGTTATTTTAGTATTTATGCCTAGATTTGAATGAAACAGAGGCTAAAATATATCTTAGGTTGTGAGCAAAAGAAGTAATTTGAAGAAAACCATCAAACTATATTTTTGTGCGTTCCTATTGGTTTGCCAAACAGTCCTTGAATAGTCCTTTATAGCTGAACAGGAGTCTGACCTTCTTTATTCCACCAGAGTAAACTTTTGAAAACCAGGACTGTGTGTTACTATGCATGTCTATATCAAAAAAAGACTTTATATTGCAGAAATGCCTATAAATACGTTTGTGCATTTAGGGTGACTATCCCCAAGCCAAACTGGCATAGATCCCTGAGTTGCACTGTATGTTTTCAAAGTAAAACATTGCCCACTCCATAGGATTCATCAAATGCTAAGCTTGAAATTTTTTTACAATCTTCTTGTGGGAAATTTAATAGTACGAAATTACAATAAGAAACTGCCTTTTTATCAGTTCAGACTATTGGACTACCTAGCCCATTATTTCTGTCTGACTGTCTTTTAGAGAGAGGTTTTTAAACTGCTATCAGATTTTTCTAGCTAGGAATGCCAGGGATTGAGTCTGGAATCTTTTGCTTGAAATGTTCTGCAATTATACTGTGATTTGATCCTTACTTTAATGTTTATGGTTTATTTTATTCAACATTTAGCATATAATCTAACCTGATTTATGGAATGCATTAGATATGTAATTTAGCTTTTCCCAGAAGTTTCTTCTTTTACTAAAAGAACATGTAGCAATGGCTAATAGCCAGGTAGCACCAATTGCTTTAGCATAAGAAAAAGAAAAAGGAAGGAATACTTCAATTCAATTCATCTACAGTGCATTTATAAATATTCAATGTTACTTAAATTCACAGTTCTGAATATTTGATAATAATATGAGGTTTAAGGAGATTGCATGCCTTGTTTTTAAATATCTCAATTTGCAATAAAAGTTTGTTTAATATAAGATTCTATTCATATTTGTGTAAATAAATAAAAAGGAACTGTTTGAAAATGTCTATTTTCTACTAGTGTACTTAAGTAGTTAGGTTAAAGCTACAGTGAGCTATTTTAGGAATTTTTTAAATTTTTTTTAAACTTATGTATATTCTGCATTTATTATTTTTACAAATAACCCAAGGGGGTGAAAATTTCCAAGATACATTCCTCCTCTTGTTTTCTCCACAACAACAACAACCCTGTGCGGTAAGTTGAACTGAAAGTGAGTGACAGGCCAAAAATCACCAAGCTGGCTTTCATGACTAAGGCAGGACTAGAACTCATGATCTTCCACTTTATAGCCTGGTGCCTTAACCACCAGGCCAAACTGACTCTTCAAGTACTTTCCTTGTCCCTTATTAGCCTGTGTTATATGCAGATTTTTGAATTAATAGCTTGAAATGACTAATCAATTGGATTTCACACCTGAAAAAAATACTATTAACTTCTAGTTTCTTAATAGATTTTTAAGGGATTATTTATAAGAGTATTTTCATGTGGGGGATCAAATTGAGAAGACAATACATAAATGTCTGAATGCCATTATATATTTAAACTGAGAGAGATTGCTTGAGTTTGATAGAAAATTGTTAATGATAGCCTCAAATGTATAGATATAGTTCCTATTTACTCATTTCAGATACAATTCATATGTTATTAATATATTTTGTCAATTACTTCACCTTCCTTAGTTACTGTATCTGGAATAATGGTTATTAGAACAGAATCCAATATATCATTCTGAAAGTAATTATTTAGTTGTATTTTTTACTGCATGATAATTCATGCCGTAAATGCAATATTGATGAAATTTACCAAGAATAAAATTCGTGGATTGGTTAGGGTTTATAGTTTTGTTTGAGTTTTATCCTCCACAGATTTCTCTTTTATTAAATATTGCAGTTCTCAGTGTGTATAGCTGTAGTTATTTTCTATGGATGAAGCCAAGTGGAATAAATTTCCTAGGCTTGCAGATGATGCTGCTATATTAAAATTCTTTGAAAATATAAGTTAAAATCTCAATTTTTGTTCCCTTGTGAGCTGTGATATATACTGGCAGTTGGTTGTAAATTACTACTGTTGTTCAATTATTTCTTATCAACTTTCTCTGAGAACTTTAAGAAAACTTGCAGATTTCTCTCAATAAATTTATCAACATGTAGAAAATAGGTTGGGATTCAGTGCATATGCGAGGCACTGTATATATTGATGGCTTTCCTATGTATCCTATAGATCAGGGGTCCCCAACCACCGGGCCGCGGACCGGTACCGGGCCGTGGAGCACTCTTTACCGGGCCGCAAAGAAAATAAAATTAAAAAAAATGGCGGCTTTCTTCGCCTTCGGTGAATGCTGCTGGGATCGGGGATCAAGGACACAAATGAAAGAAGGGGAGGGAGGAAGCAACCGAAGCCTGTCCTGCTCTCTGGCTCAGCTCTCAGTCGCTTTCTCGCTCCTCCACCAGCCCAGGAAGAAACTGCTTCAAAGAAGCCGGGGGGGGGGTGGCTTTTCCTGTCGCCACAGCTTCCCCGAAGCGCCCGTTTCACCCCCACCCCGCCCGCCCGCTCGCTCGCGGTTCAATCCACAGTGCTCCGTTCTGCCTGTCTGGTTGTTTGGGAGCAGCTTCGGCTGAGAATAATAACTATTCGCCTCTTTTTATCAGCCGAAGCTGCTCCGAAACGAAGAAGGCAGGCAGGCAGGCAGGTAGAACGGAGCACTGTGGATTGAACCGCGAGCGGGCGGGCGGGGTGGGGGTGAAACGGGCGCTTCGGGGAAGCTGTGGCGACAGGAAAAGCCACCCCACCCCCCGGCTTCTTTGAAGCAGTTTCTTCCTGGGCTGCTGTAGGAGTGATAGAGTGACTGAGAGAGGAACGAGGCAGACACCTGAGGGAGGGAGGGAGGCAGACACCTGAGGGATGGGGCTGAGGGAGGCAGGGCCGAGGCGCTCCCTGAACTTGGTGGTTTGCTGGCAGACGTTTTATTACCCGACTAGGTAACAACATCAGATGTTACCTAGTCAGGTAATGAAACGTCTGCAAGCAAACTACCAAACTCGGATTCCCCCGGTCCTTTAAAAAATGTTTCTGCTTGAAACCGGTCCCTGGTACAAAAAAGGTTGGGGACCACTGCTATAGATGCATCCCAGGAGAAGCTTTTTAGAAGGCAGAATGTACAACATTCCTATGAATGCTTGGAACATCTTTATTTATAAGAACAATTGGGCCTAGCATCTTTAGGTGGTCTTTGTAACATGCTTTGAAATAATTATTCATCATACATACATATGGACACCTCTTAAACAAAAGACTCTTTTATTGATTGGTCTATTTCAGATACTAAACCTGAGTGATGGTTTGCCCATTAGGGTTCTTTGTCTATGTGTTTAAATTTGCCACCTGGTTTTCTGATTTTCAGTAATTATAATTTACTGTAATATTTTAGTAAGGTAAACAAAGGTTTCCATAAATCAGGTTTTCCGTTTAACTCAGAGTTGGTTATCCAATTCTACATATATTAGTTCTCTGTGTGCTGAAGTTTCTCATGTTTGTTTAATGGTTTATGGTATAATAAGACTATGGAGGTTGAAATTATACCAAAGTTCAGAATATCCAGTGAATGATTGAAAGTCAAAACTTACAAAAGAACATGTTTAAACCAATGCATAGTTCATTTATGAAATTTCTTATGTAGAAGTGGTGTTAATCATTTTATTGATTTTTTAAAAAATTGACTGTCAGATTATTCTCCCTGTCTTCAAACCATGTATACATACAGCTTTCCTTCAAACTTGCAGCAGAATGTATGGATGTTACAGAGAGAAATAAGCAGGCCTAATGTGCATGCCCTATTTAGTATCCATCTTATACACATTCACCTTATATATCTTCAGTTGAACCTCGCAACAGAATTTAAATCACATAATTTATTGCATTTATATCTTGAGTTTTCTTTGAAAATTCAATGCTCTTCCACTTATTATACATACTAAATATCTTTTGTAGTGTTTGCATTTAATTTAGGATTTTCATTGGATTAATTATATATTTTTTCTCTTACTGTTTAAAAAATATAACTATATACATAGTTTGTATTAATTTATGTTTATTTACAGATATATCTAATGCTTAATCTTCTTACCTGGTTTCTCTTTCAATTTTCTTAAAACACAATATTAATTGTTCAACATGTATAGACAATATCAGGAATAAAATAGAAAAATGCATACGACTCAAAGTAGCTTTGTGCTCAAGCCTTAATTTGTACTTGAGTTTCTTTTGTACGTAAGCTCCTAATGTGGCATAATTTAATATAAATGTAAGTGCTACTTAGTGGGTAAAGTGCAAGGATTTTCACATGCACCATCTGAATTGAGAATAAGCCAGACAATATAGCACTGGCATAAGAATTCCTTATTTATCTCAACCTCTTTTGTATGCTTGATAAATGTGTCTACACTTCAAAAAAAATTATAAAACATTGACTTGAGTTCAAACATTTAGAAAGAGTAGATATTAAAAGCCATCCTGAAAATTTAAAACTTAGAGTAGAAATTAAGAATTACACATTTAAACATTCATTGACAAGAAAACTGAAAAGCTGGCATGTTGGGAATGAAAGGTGAAAAATGGAAGGTGGTATTTAGTTAACCTATTCTCAGAATAGCTTAATTTTCACTACTTAAGTTTAAGAATTGCTGCTGGAAAATTGGACTACTCTGGAAAGAGATTAAAGAACTATAAAGTCAAAATCACCTGTGGTTCAAAGTAAAATTTTTCATCCTGAAACTTTCTTCCAAAGTGCCTTGTAATTTTGATATACAGTATGGGATCATTTAGTCATGAAAATATATTTCTGTGTTTTGAAATGCTGTGATTGCAGAAAAATGCATGCAGATGCTACATAATATGAGGTAGATGAACTATATCCATGGATGTTGCAGCATTGCTTATCTTAATAATTAGAATTCTCTAGATGTAGTGGAATATATTCATTTAAAGTAGAATACATTTAATTTTTTTCTTTATTGCAGAGATACGTAGGGCAATTTTATAAAGATTACCGTCATGGTAAAGGAGTTTACTTTTGGCCTAATGGCTCCAGATTTACAGGTTCATTTTATCTTAATCGTAAAGAAGGCTATGGGACTATGGAATTTACGGATGGAAAACAATTTCAGGTAACATAAACTTTTATGCCGTATGTTTAGCATGCCATCACTCTGCTAAACAACTATTTCTCACAACACTGTCAAACTATTTACTAAGACTTTATTACTATTATTCGTCTCATCCTTATTATCTATCTCCTTTTCTACTTACATAACCTTGCTGCTTGTATCTTTATGATTTATATTGCTTTATTTAGTTTCCTAGTGTGATTTTGATTCAAGGGTGGGCTTCAAAAATTTTAGCAATGGGTTCTCTGCCCGGTTGCTGGGTGGGCATGGCCATGGTGGGTGTGGCCTACTCCAGGGGTCTCCAACCGTGGCAACTTTAAGACTTGTGGACTTCAACTCCCAGAGTTCCTCAGCCAGCAAAGCTGGCTGAGGAACTCTGGGAGTTGAAGTCCACAAGTCTTAAAGTTGCCAAAGTTGGAGACCCCTGGCCTAGTCGGCTTCCTGCACCATGGAGGGGGATGTTTTTGCCCTCCCCAGCCTCCAGAGGCTTTCCTCGAACTTCCGGGACAAACATTTTCACCCTCCCCGAGCCTCCGTGTGCGCCCTGCACTTACCTGCATCCAAAACAGGCCACATGGAGACTCCTGGGAGGGGAGGGGTGGGAAGGGCCAGCCAGGAGTGGGATTTGGGGGTTCTCCGAACTGTACAGAATCTTAGCTAGGGGTTCTCCCAAACCCCTGCAAACCCCCAGCAGCCCACCCCTGTTTTGAATGCTTATTAGTATCCTATAACTATCACTAAGCATTGTATCTTATGATTCATAATGAGTGTATTTATGATGACTATGATCATGATTTATCACTTACATCTTTTATGTACACTAAGAGCTTATGAACTGAAGACAAATTCCTTGTGTGTCCAATCATACTTGGCCAATAAAGAATTCTATTCTGTTCTATCAATAATATTAAATTATGAATTCTAATAGTAACACTATACTATCATGTTTGTGAAATGAATAAGTTCAATAAATATTTGAGAAACCTGTTTCTTTTCAAGGCTATGGATGGTTTTAAGAGTAGTGCAAAATTTATTCATTTATTTACAGGGTTATAGACTGCTGATTTCTTTCATAGTATTGCTAATCCTTTAAATTTTTTAGTATTCCTTGAATAAATAAGCACGCAAATAAATTAAAGATGCATTCTTTTCTGTATTTTGTCTATATTATTCTGTCATATCTTCTTTTGTTTTTGAACATTTTTTTCCCTCTAAAGGGGCTTTACAAGTCTGATGAACGTTTTGGACCAGGAATTGAAACTTATCCAGATGATAGGCAAGATGTTGGCCTGTGGCATCGACACCATATTATTAAACTATGTACACAAATTCCTGAGCATTTTACTCTTTTTGATTTCCCAGAACTCAGTATCTATTTTGATGCTGAGTCTAAACAGCAATATATTTCAGAGGAAAGCACTTCTATATGGGACTTGAATGAAGAAAAGGATCCATTTTTCTACAGATTCAAACGCCTTCTCCTAAATGATGACAACTATACGCTGCCTGCTAATATGTATATATATTCAATTGATGCAGATAATCTTCCTCTTACACAATCCTTCTTGAAAGAGTTTGATTTTCAATATTTTAAGAAACGAAAACATCACGCTTCTGAAAAACCATGGCGTATAACAAACATAACCCCTATTCTGGTTAAGATGCAGAAAAACATATATAAGTATAGGTAAGAACTGATAATTGCTAACATGAAAATGTAGTTGAAAATTTATTTTCTGTTGATTTTTCATATCTCTTTTCAACTGAATAGCTTATACAATTCAGTTAAGTATGTTTCAAAGCTTATACCATATGCTTCGTTCTATCCTTTCAACAGCTGATGAAATATACCTTCTTTCTTACTTACCCTCTTAATTCTTCCTCAAAAGCCTGTACAAGTGATTATTTTGCTCATTCCTTTTCTTTGTGCCTACTGGGGGTACTACTTATCAGGTACTCAAAAATATTATTTAAAATATTATTTGAAATCTTGATTGATTGATTGATTCTACCGGTTCTCTAACCCCATCCAAATTCCATTTATCAGAAGTACTTTTATTTATATTTATCTTAATGTTTAATTATTTTTAATTAGTTTAATGTTTAAGAAGATTGGGCAGAGGCTTAGAGAGAGAGAGAGAAACATAACAAATAAGAGTCTGTAGAAAGGGAGAGATCCAATCTAGTCCAGCATTATGTGACACACTGTAGCAACTTAAGAGGATTTGAGAAATTCACAAACAAGGTGGGGAGGGTTACATCCACTTTCAACTAGAAGCTTTCTGTGCTTCAGGAGCTATGAAGATTAATAACTAAAGATAACTAATATTTTATATGAGTCTGTTGAACCTCTTAAAATTTAAATTTAAAGTTTAAATAGGCGGCCATCACTTGATCTTATGGCATGAAGTTCCCTAGCTGTATTGTTTTTAAAAAGTACTTTTTAATTGGCCCTCAACTTATTTGCATTTAGTTTAACTAATTGTTTAGTTCTAGTACTGTAAAATGGTCATTTGGAGAAAATAATAAAAAATCCTGTATAAATATTTGTGCATGTGTATGAGCATAGGCACATAGGATTTATTCTTATGTGCTCCTGCAGCCATTTTCTTACCTTTTTTTCCCCAAACAGTGGAACAGTAAAAAACTTTCTTTATTTGGATGATTAATGTTTGTTTATCTTTACCTGTTTAGATTGAAAATGATCATTTACATGATCAATTGTTCTTCATATTAAATAAATGAACTCATGAGAGAGCAAGATTAAATCCTTTCCCCATCTTAGTTAATTTCCTGTTGAGAGGGAATATTTTTTTATGCAGATAGAATATTGAATGAAGGGGGATACTTGGTCCTGTGATTTTTCATATCTTCAGTCTGTAGTAAAATCCAGAATTATCATTTCACTCAGCATTAGAGCAAAGTTTGATAAGAAGAAGTAAGGGGAAAAAAACATTGTGTCTTATCTGTCCATCTAACTAGCATGTAACAACAAAACTGTACTTCTATTGTATTTCTAGCTTTTTATGGCTTTGCTTACTTTCAGGCATTGCCAGAGTGACATAGAGTGGAATATTAATGCTATTATCAAAGGCAATCGGTACGGTTTTGGAGCTAAAGGTCCCAAAGAGCTTATTGCTGAAGAACTGATTGAGAAATCAGCAGAAGGAAACTATAAAAGAGTTTATGAAATTCTGAGGGAAAATCTGGCCCATCCTGATATAGCAGATATGAGTGGATATACAGCTCTTTCTGCTGCTGCTGTAAGTTCTTACTATATATTATGCTTTCAGGCATGGTAAACCTTGAAGGGTGGGTAAAAGTGCAGCTAAATTCAGGGTTGTTTTGTATTGTGACAATATTGTACCATTTAAAATATGTTTGTTTATAGTATTTGTACATTCTTAATCCTAAAATGATTTACAGTGGCTATAAATATGGGATTAAAGCATGGTTATAAACAAAAGTTCGCAATATCATAAGCAACTCAAATACAACAAACATCTCTCCTGAAGATATTGAAATAATCAGAGATGGCCCTGAGTTCAAATACAATGACGGCTCTGTGGCTCCAAGATTTTGTAGAGTTGTTTGCAAAAATGAGTCCAGCAAACGTATATTCATTCATACAATAAACGCCATAAAAAACTTCGCTCAAGACCAGACCTATCCATACTGCAAAGAATCCGCTCCCATGAACTCCGTGAAGAACTCAAAAACCATCTAGACAAGGGAGAAAAGGACCTGTACATTGACTACCGTGCTGATTGCATCAAAAGAAAGTCACACAACCCACAACTCCGCATCCAACCCTACCCCATCCAATCCACCATCACTCAAAACTAGGCACGCACACCCCTAACTACCTCTATTCCAACTAAAACTGGCCTTAAATGCAAGCTACTCAGTGCAAGAAGCCTTGTAAATAAAATACCTGAATTTCTCCTCTTACTAAATACGGCTAAATTCGACATCATATTTGTCTGTGAAACATGGCTCAACACATCTCTTCCTGACTCCATTACCACAATAAGAGACTATCATGTTTACCGATCAGATCGTGAAATCTGTAGAGGAGGTGGTGTTCCTATCTTCTATAAAAAGTCCCTACATCTAAAATACATCCAAGTTCACCCAGGAGCTTGCTCTTCCTGAGACCGTCTGTGAACTGTCCTTAAATATCACATTTTGATTCTTACTATGTTACAGAGCCCCTGATTATGACATTGAACATGCAAACAAGTTAAATTCACTACTAACATGAGCAACATCCTGCCCACATTCTTTTATCTTTCTTGGTGATCTCAATCTACCTCATAATTAACTGGACCCTAAACGAATGTAAAACTGAACCCATACATGCAACCTTCTACAATGCTGTAACAAATCTAGGACTGGAACAACTAGTAACTAACAATACTAGACTTAACAACTGCCTCGATCTCATCTTCTGCAATAGTTTGAATTCAATTTACGGAATACAAATTAAAGAACCCTTTTCCAACAGTGACCACACCATGATTGACTTTTGTCTCAACATACGTCCTCACAAAAATCATCACAATGATGGGATCCCCAATTATAACTTCAAAAAAGGCAACTACGATCTTATAGACGATCTCATCTCTTGATTGGCAACTTCTATTCACTGGATGCAATACTGTTGAAGACCATTACAACATATTTTTACTTGAAGTCAAAAGAGTCATCAAACTATATGTACCAATAACAACTCCCCAAACCAGAAAAAACAAATTACCCATAACAATAAGGAAGCTTCAATCCAAAAAGAAATCACTTTGGCAGAAAAACAAATCTGGTCACATTGCCAACTTCAAAAGCTGATACAAAAATTTATGCCACCAGATAAAGACTGAATGCACCAATTATCACATTAAACAAGAGGAAAACTTACGCATCAATTCCACCCACGCTTTCTACAATTTTGTAAACAACAAACTAAAAGACTCAAGGTCCATCCCACCCCTGATAGGACCTAATGGTAAAGAGTGCAACAACGACACCATTAAAGCAAACCTCTTTAACACATTCTTCGGCTCAGTATTTGTAAACAGCAATGGATCATGCCCAGTATTTCCTAGTCGAACCACAGACAACTACAATGATCTAATACATATCGATTTTACAGAAGACAATGTTGAAAAAGCACTACACAATCTAAAACCATCTCTTTCTATTGGACCAGGCAGAATATGTGCCTATTTCTTAAAAAAGCTATCACTGCCATAGCCGAACCTCTAAGCATAATCTTTGAAAAATCTTTCAGGACCATCTCCTTGCCAAACCTATGGTCATAAGCCACGGTCATCCCCATCTTCAAAAAGGGAGAGCCCAGCCTAGTTGAAAATTACAGACCAATCTCCTTATGCTACGTCACCTGTAAAGTCATGGAATCAATTATTAACCCATCCATTATCCTCCACTTAGAGACAAACAACTTACTCTTTAATAGATCAGCACTGGGCCCTTGCATTACTCCATAGGGCAGGTGTCACTGCAGAGATGGACCATCTTTTTAACCACCAGCTGAAAATGTGAGTGCAGGGTGTCCTGATGATTTTAAAATGTCTAGAAGACCGAATTAACCAAAGATGCTGTGTTGGTAATGTACATATAATCAGGCTAGAACCTAGTCTAAACTGAACCTAAATAATCAAGAATCTTCAAGAATCTTTGTAGTTAGATCACCTCCAGCTTAATTACTTTCAGCATGTTAGGCATCTTTGTAAAAAGTCAGAGATTATTACAGTTATTGAGCAATTTGAAAGAATTTATGCTATTTATCAACAGCAGTTGAAAATATGAAAGAATAGTCACTGTACGGTCACTGTAGACAACTTTCCCCCAGTTTCATACCTTATAGAACTGGTTAGATTATGACATCTAGAATAGTGGTGGGATTCAATTTTTTTTTCTACCGTTTCCTTGGGTGTGGCTTGGTGGGTATGGCAGGGAAAGGATACTGTAAAATCTCCAGTCAGAGGTGGTATTTGCTGGTTCTCCGAACTACTCAAAATTTCCGCTATCAGTTCTCCAGAACTGGTTAGAACCTGCTCAATGCCACCTCTGATCTAGAATGTCCAACTAACATGTAATCTACACATTATTGGAATCGTAATCCAAATATATTTGGAACACCAGACAAGGAGTGATAAACTCATACATATTCACTGAAGAAATCAAATCCATAATCTCAAAATATGCACAGTGTAAAAAAACTTTGTGAAAATAACTGAAATAGTTTGTTTGTGCAGTTGAATTATCAAGAAGACATCATCAACCTTCTTCTAGATTGTGGAGCTGACGTGAATAAATGCAGTGATGAAGGATTATCAACTTTGTCTATGTGTATGATTCATTATTTCCCTGCAGAAGGATTTCAGCCTAATATTGCCGAAAGGAATATCTTTTCAAAAGAGGTTAGTGTTTCATAATATGTAAATCTGAAGTTAATTTCAGCAAGATCTTTCACACTTTTCATTTTCGATACAGAGAGCATGCACTTAACTGAATTGTCCTGATTGTATGGAATGAAGAGGTAAAGATGTAAATTTATCCCCATGATTTGTATTTACACTTGTTGCTATTGTACTAAGTTCAGTGGATACTGGATTTCCCTTTTGAAGTTGCCTTGGGTCTTTATGTTTGTGAAACTGCATTTCTCAAATGAAAGTTAAATTTGCTAATATGGGTTTAATTTGGTTGCTAAGCTACATCCAATAGGAATGGAGTTACCTACAATTCCAAATGTTCTTTGCTTAAAATGTTTATTTCTGTGTATTGTGGTATTTGCTCTACTGCTCTGTCTTAAATCCCTAAAAGCTTGGATTACATATCCTCTATAGGGATTGGTCCCTAAGCGTCCTTTCTCTCACTTTTAGTTTTATAATGTAAAGTACAGCCAGTGCTTATTGAAATTTTTTTAAAACATACTTCAGATTTTTAAACGTTTTGTTTTCAAAAACCAAATAGCAGTTAAACATCATTTTCTTGCTGTCTGTAATCTAGTGGTATAACTGATAAGCGTAGTCTGAAGTCATATGAAGCTGCAAATTGGCCAAATCCAAGTCTGGCTAGTATTTGTGGATAGGAGATTACTTGAGTTCCATAATGAATGGATGGATGGATGGATGGATGGATGGATGGAAGGAAGGATGCAAGAAAGCAAGAAGCAAGCAAGGAAGCAAGGAGGAAAAGGTGATATAATAAAATCACCTTTGCAAAATTTTGGTAGAACGTTACCTAACTTCTTTACTAGCTTGCATAACAACCTGTTTATAGAGACATATGTATCTGAACATTAAAAACATATCCTAATCATATATTGTCTTCCTGTCAAGATATAGTTGTTAGTTTTACAAGTGATTTTTTTCCTACTTTATATAGTTAGAAAACATCCTTGAAGAAATGTCTAAAGAATCTGTAGCATTATCACGGTCAGATATATCTCAATTATCTGAAGCAAGTACAAATGCTACCACACCCCCATCCGTTGAAGCATTGTCAGTCTCAGTTGAAAAGACAGAATTTATCCCAGATATTGAAATTAAGTCATCGGAGGAAACAGACAATGGAGAAAAGAGCTCTGGGACAATTTGTGGTATTTACAACTACAAAATTAAGATTTCTCCAGAAACTATGCATCATGGTGCAGTTGTTCTTAGCCACCATATGTTACAAACTCAGTGTTACCCAGATACTGGGGACTCTGTTCATCAGGAAGGCACCTTAAGGAGAATGGCAGCATCATTAACAGAGTAAGTGACTTTAGGAGACCATAGATGAATCATCTGAAATACCATGGTCAAAGCAATCCCTGTGCTAGATGTTTTCTGAAGGTAGTTAAGAGGTTAATTAATTTTGTAAGACATTTCTATGAATAAAGGTTGAAGGAACTCTTATGAAAATCAAGCAATATACTGATAAAAACTTGCTCGCAATACTGCAAAACTTTTTGATTACTTGGTAATCTATATATATAAAAGTGAAATAACACTCACACATAATCACAAAATCTCCAGAACTGTAAAGCCTACACACTTGAAATTTGGCACGTATGTTCCTCTTGGCTTCTAGGTGCTCCCTAAGAAAGGATTTTTCAAAATGACCATAAGAGCATTAGTATTTCCTATATTATTAGTAACACGCTCTGATGCTAAGGAGTTCTACTCCCCCTCCCCACCTGAAAAGAAATCTGTTCCAAATGCAAAACACAAGCAGAGGAGAGGAGTTTCAGTTTTAGTTTCACAGCAGCAAGCAACTTTAGTACAGAATAGTTGAGCTAAGACATGCCCAGGCCCCTTGCTATCTCCTTGCACATACAGTAAATACTGTTTCAGTTTCTAAACAGCCCTCAACTCTCTCACTGACAGGACGCTAGCCAGATGAATACCGATGGATGCTGGTAGGCAGAGGCAGAACCCCCCCCCCTATTTTCATCCCCAAAAACTAAACCCGACCACATATATTCGTAGCGAAGCACTGGTATCGAGCTAGTGGTATTATAATTCGAACTTATTGCAAACTCTGAATATGGTGTGAAATATTGAATAGATAATGTTAATGGTTCCAATTTTGTGTCAATTTGTTTAGCTCTCTTTGCTCACTTCAAAAACAGCTTTTGTTTCCATAAAAATCACTTTGTATTTTATGTCTTTTTAAATCTTAACATTGCTTGCTCTCTTTCACTTTATTCTTTGCAATTACCTTTTTTCTCAATGTACACACATTAAGCTGTGTCTTTTTCTTATTTTTATCGTTTGCAGCAACCTTTCTCTTTAAGCATTCTTCCATAGTCTCTTTCAGTTCATCCTTTTTCATTTTTACTATTTTCATTATTCTATACACCTCAGTGTTGCTGTGTAGTTAGTCCTTTTTGCTCTGTTCTAAGCCATGCTTTCTTTTCTTGCTTCTACCCATACATTTAATATTCTTTTGGAATGATTTCCTCCCCGGAACATATTCATTCAGAATATTGCCCATTCCCCTGCTCCAAAATTCATTCTGATTCTTTCATTTTCACCATTCTGTATTAACCTAGTATATAACTATTATTATTAACCTGTGTGTTCCTATCTTTTGGAGAGTCTGCTGTAATTTCAAACGGTCACTGAGCAATTGGTTGTAAATTGAGGACTTCCTGTATGGCTGTTGTCAATTGAAGCTGTCATGTAATATCTTTATCAAGAAAAATACAATATTCCTTGGTAATGATTAGGATACTATTCCAGTTATGCAATTTTGACCAGTATGTCACAAGCATGAATAAAGCCCAGTTTTACCTTAAACATGCTAATAATAGTGCAGGCCGAGCTCTCTTATTTAGAAAATAAGCATGTAAACTATCATTTTGTTACCTGCATCCCATCAATTAGGAGAGCCTGCAAAAACAAAAACAAAACCCCACCAACCCTCATATCTTCCTAATATTGGGCATCAGAGGATGAATATCTGGTTATAGAACTTTTTATCTGCTTGCGTAGCATTATGTATACTAATGTTTTCAGTTTTTAGGTATTGACATGGGTCTTTTTTCTGCTGGATTTTAGACAAAAAAAGAGAATGTCTATAATTAAAGCGCTCCTAAGGAGAGGTGCTGACCCAAATATTTCCAACATCCCAATGCATGTACTGTTCTTTGCTGTTAAATCCGCCGATGCAGAAGTTGTGCAAATACTTCTAGAAGCTGGAGCAAGGACTGACATACGACTTCCAACCAGAGTAGGATATTTTGTTTTTATGGGATAGTGTTCTCAGTTAAAAACTACAGTTTTAAACTACAATAGGATGTAAAAGCTCTGATATAAATTTTCATTCTTCCAGTGTGCATCACAAATGTAGCCCGCAACTAAGAGTTTGTTAGCTTGCTACATACTTATGAAATCTGTTTTTGTTTTCTGAATCTGGTAACAAATAAAAAGAATTTATTTAGTCTCGTGTGAGTAGTGACTGAGTTAGTGTATAAGTTTTCATTTATTTTATTTATCAAATTTAGAGATTACCCGTCTCACTCTCAGAGCTATGTATTGTATGGACATTGCCTAGTGGGTGATCTCTAATTCAAAATTGGTATCAAAATGAGATATTGCAGTGAAATTGCATTGGTCTATTAAAAAGTGTTTTTTTCCCTATAAAATAAGTTGTAAATATAAGTTGTTAAAAGTGTATCTCTCTTCTAAAGCCTTCTAGTATTATGGAACATTCATAATTGTTTAAAGAAGTAGACAAATATTTGAAACCCACTTATTTCAATGATTTATGCTTGAACCATATCAACTTTAAGCTGCACATAAATTGTTTATGGTGCCTTGTTTAATTTAAAAAAGCATGTTTACTCTATTATGTTCTCTGTTCCTGTTTCATTGCTACTGATTAATCATTTTACTAGCTTGGTTCAGAAACTTTTAGTGTATTAAGCTGTCGTATAACAAA
The DNA here is from genome assembly GCF_049901735.1 of Notechis scutatus. Lineage (NCBI taxonomy): Eukaryota > Metazoa > Chordata > Lepidosauria > Squamata > Elapidae > Notechis > Notechis scutatus. Next base: position 131,551,368 of record NC_142012.1, read on the forward strand.
GAAGGTTGATTGTATTTGATGAAAAATTTTAATTTCTCATCATAATGACTTGGGCAATTATATTTCCTAAGGTTTCATTCTCTTTAGTTCTTAAAACTTAGCTAATATGGATCAGATGCTCATTTGGAAGCTGGACTGCCTTTTTATTATAATGAGCATTTAATGTAATGAGTGCCTACAGTGGTGAAATGTTACTAGGGGTGTCCAACCTTGGCAACTTTAAGACTTGTGGACTTCAACTCCCAGAATTCCTCAGCCAGAATTCTGGGAGTTGAAGTCCACAAGTCTTAAAGTTGCCAAGGTTGGACACCCCTGTGTTATAGTAATCTGTGCTTTGCTGTGGAAATAAATGTAGCATTTGTTTTCCCAGCTTGGGGGTGTGGCTCCTCTTCATATTGCTGCTGCCCTTTCTGGTGTAGAAGGGATTGCAATCACAGAATTACTACTTCATGCTGCTGCAGATCCTGATGTCAGGGCACAAGACGAGGACGATATATTCCGACTAGATAAGATTCCAGTGAAGGTATTATTTATTTACTGAATAAATCAGAACAAAGAGAAGAGCACACACAAAATAATAGTGAAATAAAAAATAACAAGCAAAAAGCAGTACAACAAGGTGTATGGAGAGATGTGGTGGGGAGGGAGAAAGAGAGTGAAACAGAGAGGGGGAAGAGAGGCTTCTTCCACCTATAAATTTTGGCCTATACAATTATCTTTCCAACTTGAAATAGTATTCTTTTATCATGTTTGCTATCCAAGTATCAGTTTCTATACAATAGGTTCTATGAGAGTAGCCCTGTGCTATATTGTAAACCAGGGGTCCCCAACCTTTTGGACCTCAGGGACCACCAAACTCATAATTGTAAATCCCGCAGACCACTAATATGAATTTTGACTGACGGTTGCTTGCTGACGTTGGTGGGAAAGTCGGCCCCATATTCCAGAGCTGCAGTAGTCACAGGACTGGCCCTTTGGTCATCCCGAAGCAGCCCATTCAGTCCATGGCAGGCCGGTGCACCTGGGAGGAGGAGCTGGGATGACCAAAGGGCCAGTCTTGTGACTACTGCAGCTCTGGAATATGGGGCCGACTTTCCCACCAATGTCAGCAAGCAACCGTCAGTCAAAATTCATATTAGTGATCCGCGGGATTTACAATTATGAGTTTGGTGGTCCCTGAGGTCCAAAAGGTTGGTGACCCCTGGTTTACAACTTTCTCACCAAGGTCTGCAAGCCATCCCGGAGTGGATTTCCCTTCCCTGCCAGTTGTCTTACCTTCCAGTTCTAGCTTGCGTGGCACTACTTGAGGTAAGGTTTGCACTTGGCCAAAGGGTGGGGGCCATGTGGGCGGCGCAGCCTTGTGTTCCTGCACAGCCTGGATTAATTGCTTGTGGGGGGGACATTTCTCTGCAGACCACCAAAATTTTCTTGCGGACCACCAGTTGAGTACCACTGCTGTAAACCATATAGAAGAGATAAGAAAAAACTCCCAAAACAGCTTGTATATGACAAAGTGATAAATAAAATTCATAGTGCAATTATTTTATGACATGCTGTATGTTGAAATAGTGTTTTTATGAACAATTTCTAACAAGTGGGTTTACAATGATACATATTAAGATAGTGTAGCCATTTCAAATATATATTCTTATTTTATTTATCAACTTGTATGGTACTTCAGTCACAAAGAAATTCTAGGCAGCTTACATAATAAGATCAAAATATTAAATAATAACTAAAAGGGAAAATAACAGAAATACGACAGGTTTTTTTTTAGCAAATTTCACTGACTACTTTCTGCATTGCTCGGACCCTATAAAGTGACAATTAATAGAGTTGACTGTGAACAACAATGATTAAGAGATTCCTAGAGAGGATACCAGGGTAACATCTTAAACTGTTACTGTGGAAGACCACTACTAAGTAGTTGCTGCCTTGAGATTAATTAGTAATATGATTTAGTATAAAGCAACTATGTATGCATAAACACAGCTCATGGGGCATATGGAAAATGTAATAAACACCCGCTTATTAAATCTTAAGAACAGTTAATCACTGTGTCTTAGGCCAGATGAGTGTGAATTTGGTCCATAGACTGAGATCATTTGTGAAGATAGGCTGAACACCAGGGACAACAGGCAGAATGCTCTACTCCCCAACCATTGATTTATCTTTGTAGGAAATGACAGGGAACAACATTTTTGGCTCCTCAACTGTGTTGTCTAATTAATTCCCTTTTCTAGTTTGATATTGGTGAATCAGTATCTTTCATAAAAATGAATAATGAACCCGGACCACCGAAAAGTTACTACAGAGAATGTAATATTGTCCCAGAGGAAGGTGGAAGGACACCTCTTCATATTGCCTGTGAGAGGGAAGACAATTTGATGGTAAGTGATAGCTATTGGGATTATCTCTTACAAATTCTATTGTCCCTTCTCAGTTTTTGAATAGCACATTTTGCATTGATAAGAATTTTATTTTGTAAAACGAAGAAGTTGTCTGTAGTCAGCTAGTTCCAGCTTACCAATATGGACATTTAATATTTAAGGCTGAGCTGGGCTTCCGGTGTTGCGTGGCTTCGGCGGCAGCAGGAATTCGCCTGTCTGCGATTCCTGCTGTGCTTGCTGCCAAGGTGCCCCCGATCCAAATGGGTCTGGGGGATATGGCTGCCCTGTAGAGGTAGCCAAAGAGAGAGGGGATCCGGACAGGGGTTTGGGGGTGTTGCAGACCCCCTCCCCAGCCGGGAAAACCCCTTTTTCCCAAGGTGGTGGAGCGGCGGTCAGTGATGGCCGTCACAAAGAAGCCTGCAGCCGGGTAAGATTTGTGCTGGAGGAAGCTGGAGAAGTGAAAAGGCTGGCTGAGCCCAGACAATAACAACTCTTAATTACCCTGGAAACTGAACTGCTTGAATTGCCTGAGGATACATTGTTTCCCAAAGAAGATCGGAAAGCTGCGGTGAAAGCTGTTAAGGGGGAATTTTTTTTTCTTCACTCTCCCTCTCCCTCCTCATAGAAATAGCAGACGGAGATCTGGAAAATCTACTTGGGCACAGAAGGTAACTCAATTTGAAATTTAAAGCCAAGGGATAAAGGATTTCTGGACATTGGATTTAAAAAAAACCTTAAAATTCTTTTTATTTTTTACAAGGGGAAGGGAAGAGATAAAGACTTATTATAAGATTGTACTGAAGGAGATTTCTTTGAGTTTATAAGAACAGGATTAAAAGACATTAAGACTTCTAGAAGATCATCTTGGAAGTGTGTATTTGAATTCTACCCCAGGAGGTGAAAATATAGAAAAAAGAAAGTGATAAATGAAACTGTTTGTTCTGATTTGGTTTGCTTTGTGACTTTGAGATTTCTGTGAAAATTTGTTTTAAAAAAAAGGGACTAAAGACATTAGGGTTGCGTATAAAAAGAAAGAAAGAAAAAATGGCATTATCTTTTGAAGGACTACAAACGGAATTTCAAAAACTGAAAAAAGAGGATAAGGGCTCTTCTGGATCTATCTTTCACTTTTTGGAAATGGCGATTTCTACCTATCAAGAAATGCAACGACAGGAAGGCTGGGATGAAGGAGAAGAAGCCATCTTTAATGGACAAACACACTTAGTGGAGGAAGAAAAGCAGAAGGGGGGCAAGGAAAAGATGAACTTAGAACTTAAAAAAGCAACCAAGAAAAAGAAAAATGAGATGAAAAAGCGATATGATGTCAGAAAGCAACAGAAAAGAGAAATACAACAGAGAGGGAAGACTAAGAGAGTGAAATTGGAGAGACGGGGGGGGGGGTCAAAAAGTTAGAATGGAGAAGAAAGAAAGGGGAAAAGGAAAGAGAAGTCATAAAGGCTTTAAACAAGATGCAAAAAAACGAATTTTTTTCAGAGATAAGGTGTGAGATAATTTTTTTAAAAAAATGATTCTGCAAAAGTACATAAGAATGCATTGTAGACATTAGTATTTGAAGCTGAGTTAGAAAATTAGAATATTATATTATTTAAAAGTGTATTAAAGGGAAGTCATGATTTAATTATAGAGTTTAATTTCTTATGAAATATTATCTTTAGTGTTTAAGAATTAATAATAGAATTTAATTTCCTATGAAACATTGTTTTTACTATATTATAAATTTAATATTTCCTTTTTATTTGTTTTTAGTTTTATTATTACTTATCAAACTCAATATTATTTGTTTGTTTTATTATTTTGAAATGTAATACTTTGAATGTACGGAGCAGAATCAGCACGGAAAATATGTATTATTTTAAGTGTTATTTAGGGGGAAGATAAAAAGTTGTCATACTTCAATCTGGGTTTACAGGAGAAATATTGTATTAGAGAGAAAGGATAAGTAGGTGATTGAAAGAAAACGGACCAAAGATGCAAATATAATTATTTAATTGAGATGGAATAAATAAAATAGAATTAAAAGAATGAGTAGGAGAGAGAAAATATATGGAAAATAGAGAATGTTAAATAAGATATGAGATAGTATATTAAGTGAGTATAAATTTTGATTGATGTCTGTATAAAAAGAGTTAACTCGGGGTAAGCCGCCTTTCAAAAAGAAGTTTTATGTATTTATGTTTTGTGTAATGTTTGGTTAAGTCTGACAGGATGTGGAAGAATACTAATGAAAATATATTCAATGAGTATACATTTTTAAGGCAGAAGAAATATGATTAAATAGAAGGAAAGGGAGAAATAAAGAAAAGTTTTGAAAAGATATGAAGTTGATTAGATAAGATAAATATATATATATAAAAGTGTGATAATTTGGAATTATCTTCTTTTTAAATAAGATGGTTTATTTGTTTCTTCTAGAAAAGATATTTTATGTTACTACATCCTATGTTTTGTTTGTGTGTTTAAAAAAAATTAATAAAGTTTGTTATAAAAAATATATATATATTTAAGGCTGAGCTCAAATTGTTTGAGGAATTTCAATCATATGAAATAAATGGACATCCTGGGCATATTAAAATCTAATGCAGATCTCTGGTGTAATCAGTTTTAACTTACCATCTGTCTAAGTCCTTTGCCCAAGTGTTAAATGTGTATAGAATAATTAATGCAGGAAGAATGGAATAGTAGCAAAAGGACAATCTGAATTTAGGGCCATTGTCAGAAATAAAATTATTGGGCATCTTGTTCTGGAAAAATTCTTGAATGAACAAATGAGCAGCTTTGAGGTAGTAGGGAGGCCACATGAGAGAATCGACCTATTTCCATAATGGCATCCAGATTATTCATTCATAAGGACCAAGGAAACAGTACCTCAGGTATTGTACAGAGAGAGCAGTAGTCTATATGTTATGCAGGCCAGATATTTGGCATGGCATAAAGAGTGATAAGAAACAGCTCTTCATTCTAAGGCCATCTAAAGATTTGGAGAAGGAAATGGGTAATTTAAAGTACTTTAAAATGACCAGTGGCTAGTTTTATGTTAGAACTGTAATATCACTTTTCTTTAAGGAAGGTAGGATGTATTACAGACCACAGGGCTGCATTGTCTCCATTTCTACTATTCTTACATGGGGTGGATTTCCTATCTATTTCTTAAAATAGCATAGGACTCCTTCAATAAGATAGAAGAGGAAGCCATTCCTGACTGTATTCCCAGTTTAAATCAACAAATCAGAGATATATCAGGGATGGAAATATACTCTAGTCCATCTACCGTTAGCCATAATTAATATATCCAGTGGGAGTTGCATTTCAAGGACATCTGGATTTTCAGGGATTTTTGGAGGGACAGAAGAGTTACGTCCTGGAATGACAGGATTTTCACCCTGCAGTTTTATATTGCTACTATCAGTTTTATAAATACAAAATAAATAATCTAATTCTCCAACATCTCATGTACCATTAGATAAATATAATTTTATCAGGCCTCTTTCCATTAAAGTTTACTTTGCAAATGTGTACACAGGTAGAAACAGGTTGTAATGAATTAAGTCCACAAGTCTTAAAGTTGCCAAGGTTGGACACCCCTGTGTTATAATAATCTGTGCTTTGCTATATCCCTGGTAAAGGAATATAGGATTTCAACCTAGATGTTTTTTTTTGCTAACACTAATTATAGCAGCTCAGTTTCCAGCCCATAATGGAAAGCAAAAACTGGAACAATATCAATTTGCAAAATACAATGTATCTTTAGTATAAATTCAGGATTTTGATTTTTACTTCTGCAGTTGGATTACTTTCTACCACTTCAATTTTTTCATTAATTCCCTATTTGCCTCCCTATTCTCAATACATAGATAAATATAGGTTTGCTTCTTCACCATCTGTTATTTACTGACATAGATTCCTATGAGACACCCACATTTTATAATTAACTAGGTACAAAATCATTCAGTTCATCTAATGATAATTTGCATAAAAATATTAAGTATTGGTTAAGATCCAGAGTGCTACATTAATTGTACCTTCTTTGACAGCCTATCACAGATGCTAGTTTTTAGGAGGACTCTGTTTTAAAAATAATGAACTGAGCCATGGAGGGCAATTTTTCAGCCCTGTCTGGGGCCCAACACATTATCTTTATTTCCTTAACAAAGTTTCCCTGTCATTAATTAAACTAACTGATGCATTGAATATTTGTTTATTATATTAGTCAGATTACCAACTACAAAATTTAGTTAGGAAAGATAAATATGCCAAAAGCCTTCCAGGTAATCCTTGATTTATGACCACAGTTGAGACCAGAATTTCCATAGCTAGGTGATTTGTTCATTAAGTGAGTTGTGTCTGATTTTATAACCTTTTTGCCACCATTGTTAAGCAAATCTGGCTTTCCATTTGACCTTGTTTATTGAAAAACCCCTGGAAAGGTCGCAGTGATGATTTTGGGACTCCAGGAGGTTGCAACCATAATAAATAAATGCTGGTTGCCAAGTGGCTAAGTTTTGATCAAGTGACTATGTGCATATACAATAAGTGTGAGGACTGGTCATAAGGCACTTTTTTATTACCTTTGTAACTTTGAGTGGTTGTTAAAGAAATGATTATAAGTCAAGGGATACTTGAATTTCTTTTTGCCTTGATATCCATACAATCTCAACAACTAATAGGGTATATGTTGTAATTTTATTGAAATGAATTTTTCAGGAAACAGAACATAAACTTTTTAAAAATTTCTGAGCAATATTATTTAATGCCTTAAATCTTTCAAAGTTTTGTTTTATTGCATTTTAAAATCACCAAGAGCTGATTCTTCTGTCTTGGTTCTATTGCCTTCACCATTGGTCTATTTTACTGGTGGCCATTGCTGTTTGTTGTTGTTGTTTGTTTCATTATCTTCTTTAGTGAATTTTTTTCTGTTGTTATTTATAGTAAATTATTCATTTGGTCAAACCTTTCTATTATTTTTTATTAATTCTTTTTTTATATTCTGCCCTTCTTGTTGTCCACAGGGATCCTGAGATGCCAATAAGTGAAGGTTAAGATACATGCCACAGGGATAGATAAAATTATTGGGGAGATAATCATATGGCATTTCTCTTTCTCCTCTGCAAGTGGTTATCTTGCTGAAAATTCTCTGCCCCAGATTGGTTTTGTTGAATAGGATGGAGCAATTCTTTTTGTTCCTGAAAAGGGGAACTTCTTTTTCCAAGGGCTGAGCACTCCAGTTTATGAGCCTAGCTTTTTCAGAAGACACTATTGACTTTAAAAGATAACAAAAATATGTCTTCCTCTTGCTTTAACTGCAACTGTTGTAATAATTTGCATAACTTTTATTGAATTATTTAAAGGAAAAGAAAGAATACTGTGGAGTGTATAAGCGAAAGAAAACAAAAGGCAAAGATGAGGAAAAGTGTATGTATAATTGTAGCAGGTTACAAATTTGGCTATAATAGATTAATGAATGAAATTAGGAGCAAAACAAGTCCTGTCTTTTCCAAAATATTAGATTGCAACTTATTGTTCTCACATGTTAAAGTAAGCCAATTCTATATTTAAAACAACCCCTCTATCAAAAAAGAAAAGGTGATAGTTATATTGTGAGGAAATGTAAAACAAATCTCTCATTTTAAAGGTGAACTATTTTGGTGGAAAACCTCTACAGTTTCTTTCAGGTAGCCTTTTCTGTGTCAGTCTGATTTTGATCACATAAGTGTTCTTGGAATGACCTACTCATTATAATAGGGAAAGAAAATCTGTGTATGTAAAGAGAACAGGTTGTTTCTTCTATTAAAGTGCATGAACCATAGGCAGGATAAGTTCTACATTGGAAGGCCAACAGAAGACAAAATGGTTTGAAACCGCTGACAACACAAGCATGAGCTGACAAGAACTCAGAGAAGTAAGCAATACTGACAGAGTGAGGTCCATCAGGGTACAAAGAATTGGAGGTGACTGGATGACTAAATGATGACAGCATTCCTAAATTTCCATAAAAATATATTGTTTACTGTTGTGACTTTGTATTCATTGCACCAGTTCCTTAATTTGTGATATTTTATTCTGATCTGAATATGTTTATATGCATGGACATAAGTAACTGTCCAATTTGGAACCAGCTTCAGCTTTTTTTTCTTAAGGATAAAATAGGTGTAATATTTTTGCTTTAAATTTAAAAATGTGCCTTAACTTAAATATCTTGTATAAATGTGTCCTTACTCTTTATTTTAATTAAAAAAACAGTATCTGTACTGATCTGTTTTTTGTTTTATTCTCCCCATCAGAATACTGGCAAAGTTATTCAACATCTGTTAGATCACAATGCAAATCCAAATGTCCTGTGGAATGGCCATTCCCCTCTTTCCCTAGCAGTTGCTTGTGGAAATGAACAGGTGTGCAAGATTCTGTCTTTCCAAGCATTTTTAATGACATTTGTAAGCATTATTTCAAAATCATTTTAATTGTGGCAAAGTCAGAACAATGATTCCAATCAACATTTGTAGGTAATATATACAATGGTGCTAGAGCATAAAATAGACAATAAAAATGCCTTGAAGCATACGGAAAGTTATATATATATATTTGTTGGTCTTGGCGTGTTCGAGTGTTTACCCGTGTAAGATCCGAACACACCAAGGCCTGCATACCTGTACCCGTGAAAATCTACGAAAACAAATATATATATATTTAATTATATAAATACATATATTTTGAGATGTGTTGATACTGATCAGCTATATGGTTCCAATTATTGATAGTCAACACTATAAGTAAGAGCTATAAGTCTCTTGATTTGGATTTTTAAATTACTATTAAAGTTCCTTTAAGAGTTTGAGAGATCAACAGAAAATAACAACAGTTTACAGTTATGCTATCTATACATAGTAATGTTCACATTAATGGGAATTTTGTTTGTTAGTTTGCCTATTTTTTCATTTAGGAAATTGGTGATGTTAGAGGATCCATTTTCAATCCGGTCTCTCCATGGGTAGGAGGAAGTTGAATTCTTCTTCCTGCAGTCCCATTTGACAATTGACAGTGCCACACAAATGTCAAATTATTTTTAACTATTGTTTTTTGTATTTTAATTGTGAATTAGATTATAGATTTATTTATTTCAAAATACTTATTTTATGTCCTATGTTACATTCAATAACAGTATAAACCTTTAGGCCAGAAAAAAAACCTACATAAAGCACATACACCTAAAATTATTGAAAATATTAAAACAGTATAAATACAATAAAATTACATAAAAATAAAATTAATATCATAGCATTTTGCTGAAATTTGGAAAGCCTGCCTACCTTCTGGAAGCACTGAAAGACCTGGCTTTTCTCTCAGGCATTGGATGATGCTACCCTGAATCATATGTATGTCAATGGATAAATAGAAATGAATGACTGAATAAATACCATTTATTTGATATTCCTTAACAAATAGATGATGCAGAGGAATGATTCAGTTCAGAAATAGTTTTTCATCATGCCATGTCACAAATGCATATTTCCACAAATATGAGTGTGGATATGGGTATGTGTTTAATGTGTATTTATTTTCTGATGCAACTCATGGAGGCTGATAATAGTAATAGTCAAAAAATGTATCCCATGGCCAAAGACGTGCTTGCTCCTAACATGGACTATGTAAAGGCTTGACAGTGCCATCCTTTCCTCAGCAAGTTCTAACCTAGATTTTCTACTTTCATAAGTATATGCCATAAAAATATGATATATACAAAAAATTGGATTTACGTAACAATTTCAGTGCAATGCGGTTTTTTTATTTAGCCTTTGGCTGCAGACAAGGGAGATTTGATATTTCTCACCATATTCTTGCCCTAGTTCACTATGAACCCTTCAACCACACCAGAGTAGGACACTACTTTTGGAAGACCTGTCGTGTATAATTAGTCCCTTACTGTGGTGTGAGCCTCATATTTAGCTACGGACAAGAACAAAGGGAGAAGCAGGCAACATAGTTTTGTGTCTATTCTGAAACCATGTAGAACTCCCTGTTTTGGTGATTTTTAATGGATGAAATCACTGTTTTTAAGAATGTTGAAGCCAATTTGTGGACACCAATTTCTCTCTTTAAATCCCAAATATTATGTTAGCAATTTTTAGCCCTGCCCAAAATTTGCTCAAGCAAGGCATTATACCCTGCTCTGAAACAATAATACTCAGAAAAATGTTAAAAAATAATTCCTTTTCCTTCTCCTACTTTTAGGCAGTAGCTGAACTTCTGGCTGGTGGAGCTGAACCAAATCTACCTCTAAGCCAAAGTATTGCAAGTGCCTTGTGTGCTGTTATTAATCCTGCATATGAACAGACTGGGACAATAGCAGCTAAGATCGCACTGGTAAGAAAAGTCTTGCATGTTTGGTTACTCTTTTCCAAATAAAGATTGTAAACTTTTCTAACCCCCTGCCAAAATAAAAGTAAAATAAAATAAAAGTCATTATAATGGGGAAGCAGGATGGAAAAGCCATGAATTGAGGGGGAAAAGCGAGAAAAGAGGCTGTAAAAGGCCCAAGGATCAAAGAATCAGAAATAGAGCTGATACAGATTTTTAGTGTTACAAGGAGAGGTCAGCATATTGGATGGCTGAGAGACCAGGGGGTAGAGTGACCAGTAGACAGCATTGACAAACTGATGGCTCCAATTTGTCTGTCTGTCTTCCCAGTATACTTACATAAATAATCATTTATATATAAAAGCTCATTCTCTATCTATACCTCACAAAGCAAAAAATGCTATATCCCCATATTAAGTTTAGTTGTGGTTCAGTTTTAACACAAATTAAATTGTACATCTGATTATCCAGAACTTCATTTTCTCATTGTAACATAATGGCTTAAGAAGAAGATACCTAAACATGAACAAATTTGTTTTTACATTAGTAAACATTAACTGAATTGTATCCATCTTACTAAAGGCAAGTTGGTTCATGTGTATAGTTATGCTTTATTTCTATATAACTGCTAGCAATAAATCAGTGACCTTCAGGTTGGACTATTGATTTGCCTGTGTGTAACATTGGTGGAAATGGCTGCATAGAGCTCTTGATGTTCTACATTTATTTTCTTCTCTACTTAGATTGAGACTCTCATCGCAGCAGGTGCAGATATGCTGATGCCAATTACTCTTATTGATGAGAGTAGAACTGCAGTGGGGACAGTTGTGGACTACACATATTTCAAATATTATCAGGTATCTTTTTCCATGTTTGAAAATGCAAAATATGATATATCTACAGTCCTCTGTTTTGAAACGCTGCAGCGGCATGGGCATCGGGCAGAGGCGCTGACTCGGTGGGGCTCAGCTCGGAGGACGCCGCCGGGCAGGAGGGCCTGCCTGTCAGCTGTGCTGGGCGCCCCAGGAGAAGCTCTTTGCGCTCTGCCCAGCACCAGGCAGGGATGGCGGCTGGGCACTTCTCCCGGGTTGGGCTGATCCTGCTCTGTGGCCCCGGGAGATTCGCCTCCCCATGTAGGGTTGGGCTGCCCTCTCGGGCAGGGGAGGCTTTGTTGTAGTAGGGTGTCATTTTTAAAATAATTCGCTTTACCTTCGAAGGCAAAGAGAAGGCGGCGACAGGAGCGCCTGAAGCCAAGTGTCTCTGCAGGGCTCCGGTTGCAGGGAGGAGCCCTGGCTGGCTGCGCGTGGCTGCGCCAAATGCCGCGGCATTGCTCTAAATGCCGCGGCAGCATGGGGAGAAGGGAAAGCAACCATATCTGGGTATGCAACAAAAGTACTTCCTAATGGCAAGCCCCCGCCCACCATTTCCCCCCATTTTGCATGTTTAAAATAGGCCTTAATTTGAGGGGAGGGACTTAATTTGATTTTATGCTGATAAAACATGCTGGGACTTCCTATTGGGGGAGGCCGTATTGTTGGAGAAACACGGTAATATATTGTTACATTATAGGAAACAATATTATCAATCTCTGTTAAAGGCATATTTTTATCAGAAACAGATTATAAATTTTGCTTATGGGAAACTGGCAAGGAGCATCAGAAATCACAATTGTATGACTGCAACTTGCTGCAAAGCCATAATCACATGTGGGTGCCTAGCTCCCAGAACACAATTATGTGAATATATGGATGCTGCCATGGTTGGATTACCTGACCATATGAGTTGTAATGTCAGAGTTGTTAGAATGCAATTGCAGGCTAATTCTGCTGACTGGCAGCAATTTGATTCCTATTGGCTCAAGGCTGACTCAACCTTCCATCCTTCTGACATCCGTAAAAATGAAGACCCGAATTGTTGGGGGCAATATGCTGACTATGTAAACTGCTTAGAGAAGGCTGTAAATGTAAAGCAGTATGAAGTATGTAAGTTTAGGTGCTATTGCCATCTATAATTTTTGTGCACATTTCCTAGTTACATACTCAAAATAATGCTTATGTATTGTAGGATAAAAGACTGTTGCATATTCCCCTCCATTCTCTCTCACCAATGGAGAGGGATGCATATGCGTTTCGGCGAAAGATGCTGGATTTTCTTAGTGAACGGCTTCGTGACTGTGTCATTGAAAAGGAAAAACAGTGGGATGAAGAAGAATTTAGAAAAATCAAAATTGGTGAGTCCAAGCTAGAATTTAAAATAAAAAACAATATAAAACGGTTCTAGACTTGGATTAAAATACTTAGGGCAGAGGTATTTTCTTGCAGCTGGAGATTATTTAAAACCTAAAAAGTTAAACTTCATTGTCAACTTTCCTCCTATCACCTGGGGAATGTGGTAAAATGATATCATCTTGTTATCTTTTTGTATTCACAAGATATACCGTGCTGAGACAAAAAGGAGACTAAAGATGTTGATACATGTATGCAATCCTTATAATGTTTAATTTCATTCTCAGACAGTGACATTTGTCTGGCTTCTATTTTTTTAAATTAAAAATTGGCTAATATTGCTAACAATTCTGAAAAAAATAAGATTGACTCTGGCGTTTAGAAAAGCAACAACAGCCTGAGGAGAGCAGTTTTAATAATAGGTGGATGAAAATGCTAAATTCAGCATGAACATCTGGTTGCAGCCAGTTATAATGGAGGAAAAATAGTAAAAAACTGAGCAAATCAAGATATCCTATAGAAATAATATCAAGAGACTGGATGAAGATGATCACTACCCCTGGGCATCCTTTAAGCTGACAACATCATACAGACTAATCAAGAAGGAGGTTAGAAATGAATACAGGAAATATCAAGACAATTAACTAACCTGGGTAATTCCAGTCATCAGATGTACAGTTGAAGTAGTAGAATGGAATCAAGCAGAACTACAAGCCCTGAATAGAAAGACCCCAAAAATAATGACAATGAATTATGCAAGGAAAATAGGTGAATAATGTTGCAAGCACACCAGACAGTTGAAAAAAAAAGGGCATTGAAAGAATATCTGAAGGACAGTGAAGTTGATATATTAAAGCTAGCATACTCAGTAATGCAGCTTTACTGAATTGTGGAGAGACCAAACTGGCCTTAAAAAAAGACCCAATGCAGAATAGGAAAGACACATGGCAAGGCAAAATTTTACACGGCCAGTACATTTTTTAAAAAAGCAGGAAAAAAATAAATAACAAGACCTGGCAATGGCTAAGAGCAGGAAAGTTGAAGAAAGAGCTAGAGAGGCTAATAGTGGCTGCACAAGAGCAAGCCTTAAGAACAAATGCATACAAAGCCAGAATTGGAAAAGACAGCAACAGACAGCAAAAGCCATCTTTGCAAAGAAGCTGAAGAAACAATGGACTCTTAATTAGCTGCTACAAAAAGATTGCACAGACTGACTATTAAAAATGGCATGACAAAGTAGCAACAACTGTGTGTTCAAATATTTGCAAGAAATCCCATTTATCTGCAAGGAAGAACTGGTGGAACCATAAAATAATGAAAGTAATAGAAAATGAAGATGTGACATATCCTGGGAATTTAGCATTCAAGCACCTGCCACATAACACCCCAGACTTAACAATTGTCAATAAGAAGGACAGAAAAGTCTGGATAGTAGATGTGGCAGTACCTGGAGACAGCAGAATAGAAGAGAAAGAACGGGAGAAGATCACAAATACAATGACCTGCAAATAGAAATAGAATGATTGTGACAAAAGAAAGCAAAGATAGTATCAGTAGTTATAGGCTCCTTGGGTGCAACCTCAAAACTTCTGGAGCATCACTTGAGCACCATCAGCATTGACAAAATCACTGTCAGTCAATTGCAAAAGGAATTAGTTGGAACAACTGACACACTATAATGATACTGTATGTTAAATGCCATCAAATAATAACATCTCTCTAATCCAAGCCTTGGGAAGGACTGAAGGTGAATAAAAATGGCTAACAAAAACATCTGGCAGTGAACCATAATACCTTTAACGCCATCAAACAAGACCATCTGCCTAGCCGAGGTCCTTGGAAAGGACTTGATAGGTGGATAAAAATGCCAAATCCAATCTAAACACGTGACTGTTACAAAATAATAATAATAATAATAATAATAATAATAATAATAATAATAATAATAATAATAATAATAATAATAATAATCACAACAATAATAATAATCACAACAATAATAATAGCAATAATAATAATAATTGCATTTCAGCTTCTGCAGGAGTAAGAAGGAAATCTATAAATACCGCTTTAGGACCATTACCAGAAATAGATCCGTCAAAGTAAGTCCTATGAATAAAAAATTAATTTGCTTGTTGTACTTATAGATGGTTGCGATAGTTGGTTTTAGTATTGTTGTCATCACTAATGGAACCAGACATATAGATTGTTTATTCTGCTGCAGAACTCAAAATGATGTTCTCTTTAAGCCATTTGGTCTTCATATGGCTTCTAAAATAGATGTCCTAAATCCAGATATTAGCCCTTGTTTAATTTTAAATTTAGTATCTATAATGTTGTTGCTGTGTGTTGCTTATAGTATATTTATATATACTGTATGTGTATTCATCTCTCTCTGTGTGTGTATAAATATGTGTGTGTGTGTGTGTGTGTGTGTGTGTGTGTGTGTGTGTGTATATATATATATATATATATATCCATCCATCCATCCATCCATCCATCCATCCATCCATCCATCCATACATGTATGTATGTATGTATGTATGGTATTCAGCTTTGTTCGGGTATTTTCCCACGTCATTATAGTTATGCTTTTAAAGTTGTAGTAATGTTTCAGCAGAATCTCATCTGCCATCATCAGGCTTGTGTATTGTATTTGTCTGTGAGTCAGGCTTTCACAGCCATTTCTGTTTTAAATTTGGTGCTTGCCTACTGCTGTGCCAGAATGTTTTTTTCTTCATCCTGATTGGTTGGGAGTCTTGGTCTGTGTTTATTGGTCTTGGAGTTTGCTGTGTTCTGCTTGATTGGTGTTTCTAATATCTTCTGTCTGTTTTGTAGCATTTTTTGTCTTGATTGGCTGGCAACATTTTGTTTCCTGTATTGGAGGCTTTAAATTCAATGTTCAGATTTCTTATGAGTGTGATGTAAAAATGATTAGCTGAAAAATATTAAGAAAATAAGCACTGGTAAAAGTTTCTTTTTGACTGTGTATATTGACAAGCCCATAAGATCTTAATTTGGGGGATCTTAATTTGGGGGAGGTTAATTAGAAGTTTAAGAGACAGCACGGGTATATGATAGGAAATTATTGGAATAATTTTAGAATCACAACATAAGGAAACAAGTGTTGATGTACACAATCATATATATTCCAACTTTTTAATATTTGAGCATATTTCTTTGTTATGTGTGTGTTCTAAAAAGTTTACATGTTACATCCCTGATCTTTCTTGTAACCACATTTTTTAAAAACAGATTGCTCTTCTTTAAATACTGCTACCAGTGTGGACGATCTGTTGGTGTGACCCTTACACCTTGTCAACATTGTTTTGAGATCTTCACTTGCAGCAAGTCCTGTAAGGTCAAGGCTTGGAATGAACGGCATAAGCGAGAGTGTTTACAAACAGGTAGGTGGGGCTGATGGCATGCAGAACAAAGTGAGACTGAGGTAGGATGCAAAAACATTGCAATTAATTTATTCTAGAAAGAAACAATGTGTCCTTAAAAATGTAAGTAATTTTGTTTAATTTAATTGGTATCTGTAAATGTGAACAGTTACTTATCTTTATGAAAATTTATCTTTGTGAAAACAACTCAGTTAAACCAAACTTAAATTGAAACAGTAACTTGAACAATATACATAAAATATGCAGTAAAATTTATTTATTTACTTAATTTATTTAAAACATTTATACAGCCACCTATCTTAAACCAGACTTTGGGCATCTCACAATAAAGCAATATATATATATCAACAGTGAAAGAAAAGCATTAAAACAAACAAACAAACAAACAAAAAAGACCTGGCACTACAGCTAAACTTTCCCATGCAGCTCTCAACAGGTTTATCGGTTTCAACCTCACTTCAATACTAGGGAAAACCACCAGGTCTTAAGTGCTTTTTGGAAGATCAAAAGGATAGGGGCCTGCTTGATCTTTGGAGGACAGGAGAAGAAACATTTCCTAGGTCCCATAAGATGGCAGCATTTAAAGGAAGGGACCAGGAGTGTGCCTATCGTATTGGGTATGATGGGGGCAGACAGAGGTCCTTAGGAAGAGATGGACCCGCAAATTACCTGGTCCTGTGCCATGTAGGCTTAAAGGTAATAACTACTACCATGAATTGGCACCTAAAGGAAATGAGCCAGTACAACTTGTACAACAGAGGTATAACATGGATGAATCTAGATGCGTTCAACACTGCACAGGCCACTGCATTCTGGACCAGTGTGATACAGTTTGATTTCTTTCATCACCGACTATTGTAGTTCTACTGTTCTTCCTATAGTATTCTAGTTCAGGTCTGAGTGCTTAGCTTGATGATTCAAAGTTTGTTTCATGTTGCATCTTCTTATTTGCAGTACTGTATAGAAGATTTCTTTTAAAAATGAGACTATGGCTAATTAAATCCTTAATTTTGGAAGCATTTATTCTTCCCTGGGCTTCATTTCAGATGGATAACTGTCCTTAATAGGAAGATGGTAACCTAGGCAGAATTTGGAATGGAGTTAGATTATGTAAGACAAATGGATAATAACTTCACAGTGCACATCATTTGAACCTAATTCCTTTCCTGCACATTATATGTATTTTTAGGAACTTAGTTGCCCACATCTTCTTTCCTGTTTTTATTTTACCTAACATTTTGTGGCTAACATTCATTGTCTTTTGGATTTCAGTTAGCATACGCAGATCTCCTTTTTACCCTCTTTTTTTTTTTTTTTGAAGAAATTCAGATGTGTATACCAACAATATCCAACTAAGTGTAGCTTTTTAAGCTATGGGTGGTCCATTTCACTGCCCTACCGGGAACCATCTGTAGAATTACATACTATATTAAAAATAATAATTATATTAAGGTAGAGGTAAAGGTTCCCCTCACGCATATGTGCTAGTCATTTCCAGCTCTAGGGGACGATGCCCATCTCGGTTACAAAGCCGAGAGCCAGTGCTGTCTGAAGACGTCTCTGTGGTCAAGTGGGTGGCATGACTAAATGCCAAAGGCGGATGGAACGCTGTTACCTTCTCATCAAAGTGGTCCTATTTTTCTACTTGCATTTTTACATGCTTTCGAACTGCTAGGTTGGCAGAAGCTGGGACAAGTAATGGGAGCTCACTCCATTACGCAGCGCTAGGGATTTGAACTGCTGAACTGCTGACTTTGCTGATCGACAAGCTCAATGTCTTAGCCACTGAGCCACCTCGTCAGATCTAATTAATCTAAAATTAAATTGAGATGAATTAATTAAGATTAGATTAATTAGATCTAAGTAATAATTGTATTACTTAGATCTAATCGGGCATTAAAGTTCACACAGGAGTGCTATCATAGGGAAGATATAAACAATCCTGAAGTAGTGGTTTGAGATGCTGACATAAATGTTTTTATACCACATTTACTCTTCTTAAGTAGCACTTAGGACTGCCATTCTACTTCTTGCATAGATAATTCTCATTCCCTGATAATTTCTTTATAAATATTATATTTTGATAATATTAAGAAACATTTAATACTGATTTAATTCACCATGCATCATATATACACCTTTAGATTTCCTGTGATTATTTATCTTAGATTGTATAATGTAAATTAATTTTATAATCTGTTTACATTAAGTACTGTTTAAAATCTGTTTCAGTTCTTGGCAATCAGCTAATTTTTGTAGTGTCAAAAAAAACCCCCTATATTTGAACACAAGGACACTGCTGCTTAAAATGTGAAGCAAATTATTTGAAAAATATTTGATGTGGTTACATTAATTGGGCTGAATATGCTTTCTCTCATCTTTAGAACAAATTATAGTGAACAAGAAAAATAATATACAAATTGCTACTTTCCTGACCACTTTAATGTACAAACATATAAGATTAAAGTTGCAGGAAAAACTGAATATTTGAAATATAAATCAGGATTTATTGAAAACCTGGATTGGAAAGATGGGAAAAGATTGTTAGGAGAATGATTTTAAAAGGCAAGAGAAGTCTTCATTCAAACAAAGAAGCAAGGTGAGAGCCATGTAAGAAGAATTTTATTAATATATGGTCTCTGTATAAGGTAGGTGCCAAGTACCGAAGTGTGCCAAGTCTGTACATGATTTTTTTAAATTTTATTTTGACAATCGTGTGTTTTCCAGAAGGAGTTTTTATATTAAAATTTAGAATTTGATCTAGAAACCTACAGCACATTATGTATTTTTCAAAATGATACGATCAAGGAAGATTTTAAAAAAAGATTCCATGTAGAATACGGTATCAAAATCTCATTTGGATGGATAAATGAAAGCAAAGCGTTTTCCAAGCTTCCAGAAACTGAAATAAGGAAATTTCATGTCTGCATATAAAATGGATATTGGATAAAGCAAAGAATTAGTTCCACAGTGATTAATCAGGTATTACTGGGAAGCACATGAGCAGGACATGAATATAATACTGTTGACTTCCTCCAAGTATTTTATCCTCTGGATTTCATCTTCTTCATACTCTGAAAGAGGCATAAAGCCAGCAAAAAATGTATAATCCCTTTGTGGAGCCAACTAAATGACTAGCTTTCACAACATCTTGTAATGAATTGTGCTATGGGAGGACTTTCCTTTTTACTTCTTCAAATCAACAAAATTCAGCTTCAAGCTTTATTGATTGTTCCATGTTTTAGTATTAATAAAAAAAGCAGCAGATAACTCTAAACTCTAAATTTGGTTTCAATACACAGCCTGTTCCAAAACTTTGCACCTGTTTTGTTCTGCTTTGTTCTACCAAGCCCATGTTTTATGTGCCACAAGGTTCCGTCTTAGGCCCAGTACTTTTCAATATCTTCATTAACGACTTAGATGAGGGAATAAAAGGAGAACTTACCAAATTTGCAGATGATACAGGAATAGCTAACACCCAAGAAGATAGGCTCAAGATCCAGATGGATCTTGACAGACTAGAACTCCAGTACTAGAATTACAGACTAGAAAATCCAGTACCTGTCAATAGTGGTGTCCCCCAAGGCAATGTTCTAGGACCAACTCTCTTCATACTCTACATAAACGACCTCTGTGCGTTCTCTTCGCTGATGATGTAAAGCTGTTCAATACCACAGACAATACTGCTACCCTACAAAAATATCTTGACTATGTATCAGAATGGTCAAACAAATGGCAACTTCAAATCTCAACAAATAAATGCTCTGTCTTACATATTGGCAAAAAAAATCAGAAAATAAAATACAAGCTGAATAGTCAAGAACTTGTTGATGACCCAAGCTCTGTAAAGGACCTTGGAATACTCACCTCTAATGATCTAAGTGCTAGAGCCCACTGCAACTACATAGCCAAAAAGGCATTAAGAGTTGTTAACCTAATCCTACGTAGCTTTTTCTCTGGTAATATCACACTACTAACCAGAGCATACAAAACATTTGCTAGACCAATACTCGAATACAGTTCATCAGTCTGGAACCCACATTACATATCTGATATTAGCACAATTGAGAAAGTCCAGAAATATTTCACAAGAAGAGTTCTCCACTCCTCTACTCGTTGTAGAATACCTTATGCCACCAGACTTGAAATTCTAGAACTAGAAAACCTTGAATTACGCCGTCTTCGGTCTGACTTAAGCATGGTATATAAAATCATACATTGCAATGTCCTACCTGTCAGTGAATACTTCAGCTTCAACCATAACAACACAAGAGCACACAATAGATACAAACTCAAAGTAAACCGCACCAAACTTGATTGTAGGAAATACGACTTCAGCAATAGAGTGGTCAATGTCTGGAATACTCTACCCGACTCTGTAGTTTCTTCCCCAAACCCCAAAAACTTCAACCTTAGACTGTCTACTATTGACCTCACCCCTTTCCTAAGAGGTCTGTAGGGGGCGTGCATAAGCGCACCAACGTGCCTACCGTCCCTGTCCTATTGTTTCTCTTATTCTTTTATTTTTCTTATATGTACCCATTTCATGTATTCACAACTATGTATACACTTATACTTATTATCTTGTAAACAATTGGCAAATCAAATAAATAAATAAATAAATAAATAAAATAAAATAAAATAAAACACTGGACCATATCTAATAAAATGAAATTCAATATAGAGAAAAGTAAAGTTCTACACTTAGGCAAGAAAAACCAAAAGTACACATATAGACTGGGTGAAACCAGGCTCAATAGCAGTAACTGTGAGAGGAATCTTGGAGTCTTAGTGGACAACCAGCTAAATATGAGCCAGCAGTGTACAGCAGCCGCCAAAAAAGCTAATGCAATCCTAAGTTGTAACAGAGGGATACAGTCAAGATCAAGGGAAGTACTAATACCACTCTATAAAGCCCTAGTAAGACCACACCTAGAGTACTGCATCCAGTTTTGGTCACCACATTATAAAAAAGATGTTGAGACTCTAGAAAAAGTACGGAGAAGAGCAACCAGGGTGATTAGGGGACTGGAGGCTAAAACATTTATTTTATTTATTTATTTATTTATTTATTTATTTGATTTGCCAATTGTTTACAAGATAATAAGTATAAGTGTATACATAGTTGTGAATACATGAAATGGGTACATATAAGAAAAATAAAAGAAGAATAAGAGAAACAATAGGACAGGGACGGTAGGCACGTTGGTGCGCTTTATGCACGCCCCTACAGACCTCTTAGGAAAGGGGTGAGGTCAATAGTAGACAGTCTAAGGTTAAAGTTTTTGGGGTTTGGGGAAGAAACTACAGAGTCGGGTAGAGTATTCCAGACATTGACCACTCTATTGCTGAAGTCGTATTTCCTGCAATCAAGTTTGGTGCGGTTAACTTTGAGTTTGTATCTATTGTGTGCTCTTGTGTTGTTATGGTTGAAGCTGAAGTATTCATTGACAGGTAGGACATTGCAATGTATGATTTTATATACCATGCTTAAATCAGACCGAAGACGGCGTAATTCAAGGTTTTCTAGTTCTAGAATTTCAAGTCTGGTGGCATAAGGTATATAACGAATGGTTGCAGGAACTGGGCTTGGCTAGTCTAGTAAAGAGAAGCACCAGGGGAGACATGATAGCGGTCTTCCAATATTTGAGGGGCTGCCACAGGGAGGAAGGGGTCAAACTATTTTCTAAAGCTCCAGTAGGCCAGACAAGGAATAATGGATGGAAATTGAACAAGGAGAGATTTAACCTGGAAACAAGGAGAAACTTTCCGACAGTGAGAACAATCAACCAATGGAACAGCTTGCCCTCGGAAGTTGTGGGAGCGCCATCAGTTGAGACCTTCAAGAAGAGATTGGACTGCCATTTGTCAGAAATGGCGTAGGGTCTCCCACTTGGGTGGGGGGGTTGGACTAGATGACCTACAAGGTTCCTTCCAACTCTGATTATCTGTATCTGTATCTGTCCCTCATGACCAGAAGATACCAACATTTTAGATCGGAGTTTAGAAGAAACCTTTACCAAAGCAGTATTGCTTCATTTATGTAAAATCTATGTTAAAGTTTGTACCAGTATTGTACTATTTTCCCTCTGAAATGTAGTTTGCCCATTACTACACAATGTGGTTCACTGACTTTTCTTCAAGCTATAGGGCAGAGGTGTCAAACTCAAGGTGTGTGGGTTGGATCCGGCCTGTGCGGTACTTAGATTTGGCCCATGGGCCTACCTTGGAAACAGCAAAGGATCACCCCATGGTGCCTCTGTCAGCAAAAATGAAGGTTGGGGAGGCCGCATGTGGCTCGCCCATGCTCCATTTTTGGCTGTTGTGGCCAAAAACAGAGTCTCGAGTGATGTCTAGATGGCCATACCACCTGCTCCCCAAGGTAAAACACAACCTTGATGCAGCCCTCAATGAAATCGAGTTTGACATCCCTGCTATAGAGCAACCTATTAGTAATGTAATGTAATTGACCACAACTATGGTCAACATTTTATATCAGTTTTAAATCATTTTGTTCTACCAAACCAAGCTTGTGTTAAATGGATTCAAATTGAGTAAATGTAAAAAACATGTTGTGGTATACACTCATATTTCTATCAGTTTTGTACTTGTTTTCTGCAATTTTATCACATCAAGCCTAAATTTTGTATCACCCACAATGTGGGAAACTGATATGTCCCCTAAAAGGGAGTTTAGAACATCCCTCTGTATTATGGTTTTTTCTACTAGATCTTTGTTCCCCAATTTCCCCCACCCCAGTTGCTAAGAAGTGGCTGATAAACATAAAAGTGTGCTATTTGCAATATTATTGAAGTTTTCACATTTATGGAAGAAAGTTGTTTAATACTGAAGTTAATGTTAAATTTTCCAGATTGTGATAAAATCTATTTGCTCACAAAGATATTGAATCAAGCTTGCATCAAAACAGTCTGAAAAATCAAACATCAACTTCATTCTTATCAGAAGAAAGTAAAGTGAAAGCAGTTAATACAAAGCAAAAAATTGAGAAGATTGAGATTATGCAGTTCTTTCCTCAGAAGCATTTACTACAATTAAATATGTCTTTCAGTATTATACCTCCTTCGGTACTAATAATTTCACTTTACAGAATTGTGGAACTAAGACTCTGATCAGTCAATATTGTCATGCTGAGGCATGTAATTGAACTTAGTTTTTTTTTTATAGAGGTTCATCTTTTTCACCATGTTTGGTATAGTGAGAACTCCATAGTTCAGATCAGCTAAACCTTGGAAGCTGTATTATCTGGTGCTTCTTCAGAATGGCGATAAGGACATAAATCTCATCATATGAATGCCTGAACAATATTAGTGGAATATGATCAAAATGATTTAAATTACTATTAAATGTATTTTTAAAGTCTGTTGATGTTAAAGTATAGAATTTTCAGCAATCTGTGATGTGGTAACCTGAGAACATGGACACATGAACGCTGTTAGCAGTATATCATATCTATATTGTCTTCATGTTTATGTACAAAAATAGATTTCCCACATGAGGACAATATTTAAAAAAACATGAGGTAACATCCTAGAGAGCATTGAAAAAATCGAGGTGGCAGTTGTAGCAGCGTGAATAAAGCTCTACTATGCTGCAAAAGCTGTACTTGTTTCTTTTGTTTTTCTGACACTCACCTGAGGATGCTGCTGGAGGAGTCAGCTACTGGTTCATATAAATATTTACTTCTAAGGAATGGTGTGTATCTCTTTTAAGACTATTTTATTTTAACTTTTCCTTTTGAAGGATACAATTGGAATTAAGGGGTTTTAAGACATTAAATTGTTCATGTGCACGTGGATCAAGGTAACTGCAGAAAATATTTTAATGCATAAAAATCTAATGTCTAAGATTACTGTGTTATGTATGTTGAAAATATTGCTCTGTACTTTAGGAATGTATTTAAGAGAATCAGAATTTTTGTATCTTTTAATTTAATAAAAAACAAATCACATTATTGGATTTTGACATACACAGAAATACAGGTTCTTTGAGGCATACATAACCTTATTTCATACTATTGAGCATTCTGAAATGTCTTTCCAACTTATTTTATTGCTGCAAAAGAGAGTACATCTTCGTCTGAAGAAGCCCCACCTGTTTGGGAAGGTAAGTAAATTCCTATTACTAGCCTCTTTCATTAATCTCATTTCGTTTTGTTTTGTTTTACATAGTAATGTTGTTTCATGCAGATTCTTAGAATATAGGGTTGAAAGAGATCTTGGTAATCATCCACTTTCGTGCTCAGAAGCCATTGCTGCAGCATATTGAAAAGATGGCCATACATCCATTGTTTAGATATTTCCAGTGAAGTAGTTCCCCATCTTGCAAAGTAGTCTACTAAAATCTATTTGTAGCAATTTAAACACATTGGTTCTTGGCCTGTCTTCTGGAAGAACTCAGAAATATTCATTCATTCATTCATTTATTTATTTACCCACCTACCCACCCATAAAAACTCTGGCCACTGTACAGCACAAAAACAATAATAAGAGTGATAATAACGGAAAGGATGTACATCCCTAAAAAAATTATTCAGATTATTATATAGAATCCTATAAGAGACTTGCCACCCAGCCCAAATCAAGGCCTAAGGAAAATGCCAGGTTTTCAGAGACATTTAGATAAACTATAGATAGCTATAATATCTTCCTGCATTTATCTTTTCTCTATCTTTTCCCAGTGCTTCATACACTTTTTCTTCCAGAATATGATATATCAGCCATGTGATTTTTCTGGACAATGTCCAGTTTAGTATTGCTCTTCCTAAAATACTTTGCAGGATACAGTGTATAGCTATAATATGATAAATTCTGAATAGACAAGAACAAGGATTTTATCATATTTCTGTTAATGAAGTCTAGGATTGCGTTTGGTTTTTTGTAGCTGCATCACCATTTTAGTTCATGTTTGCCATATGACCCACCAAGACACACTAATTATTTTTGCATATATGGCTGCTCAGGAGTATAGGTTCAATTTGTCAAGAACTTCCTGAATCTTGATCTTGATGCTGTTTTTTAAGAAGCTTCTCCTCCTCCACCTGTGTCATCTGCAAATTTGATAACCATTCAACATGATCATTCATCCAAATCAGCTAAAATTACTGTACTACATGTTGACCAGGAAAAGACCTAGAGCAAAGTCTAGTGGTATTGCACCCAAGCTTCTAGTCCTGACACACAGTCATGCATACTTGGGGGGTATAGTTGTTCAAGCATCTCCATACTGCCATGGTCTTTATTAGAGGCTTCATCAAACATTTGAAGTCAATGTTCACTATTTCTGTAATTTAACTGACCACTAATCTGTGGTCAATCAAACTGTTCCCTTTATTAGAAAAGTAAATATCAGGTAGGTTTGTGGTGATTTATTTTTAATAAACCTGTGATACCTTTTGCTAGTCAATGTATTGTTTTTAAATTCTCACCAACTGAGTGCTTAATCATTTCAAAGTTTTGCTGATCGATCAGTAATTATCCCTCTCTTTTTGAAAATAAGAGCATTTGTCCCTTTCTGGTCCTGTGTTATGTCCATGGTTTCTCAAAGATCAGAGATGACATCTGTTAGCTCCTTTGAAACTCAGATGTAACTTTTATTTTTACAGATATTTTCTATTTCGTCCATAGTGGTTATACCCATCTTCGCCTATATATGTACTGGTATTTTTAATTCAAAAGCTCCCTGTATTTATCTACAACTGTTACATAGGCTACCCCTTCATTTTTTCTCTCTGATTGGAATGGTATGAATTCCCAGTATATTATTTCTGGAAAGATCCCATCCCTTCTTTGATCCCTTTATAAACTTTGCATTTAAACTGTGAATACATAGGATGTTTTGGCTAATACTCTAGTACTGCTTATTATTACTGTTGCTTTCAAAGCTATATCAGATTTTGATATTCCATATTCCAAATAATTGAAATGTTTACAAATGCTTCAGTGTATATTGTAAGCTGACATGAAAATTATGAACGTAAGTAGAACATATTTATAGGTGCAGTAACATCTGCTAAGTAGTAAACTATCAAAGGGATGGTGAAGATTTAGCCTGTATTTTTCAAAACTAGCCAGCTGTTCAGATTCATCAGCCTGCCCGTTACATCATGAAAGAAGTTAACTCTTGTCAATGTGTCATACTGTCTGCTCTGTTTGCACATATTATCTGCATTGTGGCTTTTTTTTTTTTTTTGGCATTGTGTTTCTTTCCTACCTTTTCTTCCCTAGCCTTATTGTTCTCCAATAAAACAGCAACTATGAAAAGGCCTTTTTTTGTATTGAGGGCTCTCCTACTGGACCAAATTTTGAAATATGTTCGATAACTTTTTGTTTTCCATTTTTTTCCCCATGGACTTCTAAGAGAGGAGTGGTTTTGATTAAGGGGTGATCTGAAATTTCCAGGAGACAATTAGGACTATATTGTGTATAAATGCAATGCACATATACATATGTATGCTTGGGTAAGAGAAGGTTGAAAGTGGTGGAGGGGGGTGAGAAATGCTGTTGAAGACAGATGGGCCAGAAATGGAAAGAAATGCTGTTGAAGACAGATGGGCCAGGTAAAAGACAGCTGAAGATTAACTCACCATTATATCAACTTGTCTTCCACGGTTGTGAGATCAAATCATTTCATAATAAAATGATAGTCTGTATCTGTTATAGTGACCACCAGGAGGCGCTTTGATTGCTTATCATAAATTGAGATTATTGAAACTCAGCTGTATGATCTTCAGTGGGATGAGAGGAAGGCAGGATTTATTTTTTCTTAATTGTGCACTAAGTTTTTCTAATTTGGTGCATATGTCCATAGAAATATAATCAAATAACTATTATAATTTGCTTTGAAAAATGCTAATTGTCTAATCTGTTCTTTCTGGCAGTGAGACAACGTAAAGCCAGCATTAAAACAAAAGTGACTGTTCAATACATAAAATCAAAGGACACGAAAGCAAAGAAACAGGCAGCAGCCAGACATAAAAAAGAAGACATAGAAAAGTGGAAACACGATAGAAGACGACGAACTCCTCTGCAGGCTAGCAGTCAAGCAGATCTCCCTTACACTGGAAACTATAGTTTCATTTAGATGTTACTTTTAATAATGCAGGACTGGTCAATTTGATGTTCAAAATGCTGCATAAGGATGAAAAGAAAAGACACTTGTTTTTAAGACACAAATTAAGAAATTGTGTGTTTTTGTGTTATTTTGGGGAACCAGTTTAAACAAATGCCTGGTATTCATTTACGGATGTGGTAAAGTGCCCATACTTTTCCAAAGTCTGTTCTTTTCAATAAATGTTTTTTTTTTAAGAATCTGGTTTACCACATGTTAACTTGGGAAGAGAGAATGACTCTTCTGATGATATAGACATTTCTGTCATCATCTGGTCTTTCAAATTCCTCAGCTGATGGATAACATTAACCCTCATAATAGTTTTAACTCAATGTGCTGCTTAGTTTCCACAATAAAGATTTTTGCCAAGTAGTTGATGGTTCTAGTATAAGCATAAATGTAAGAATCTTTTTATTGTGCTTCCAGGAAATTCAGAAACAAGGGAGAATCAGTTTTTTATTGATTTTAAATGCGTATGAGTTAGAGAACTGAAGCAATTGTTTTATCTGTTCAGTTGACAGAAACAAAGAAAGCTGTTCCACAAGCTCTTAAATGCACCCAGTTCTCAGTCTGAGTGGTGACTTTTAAAATTGCATCCTTGAAATCTGAAATTCGCAGCATTTAACTGGTGGAATTCATGATTAAAAGTTTCTGTTCCGAGTAATAAAACAGCACAGATCTTATTTTAGTTGAAGCTTAGTTTGAAAACTTAAATTATTGAATGAGGCGATTGTTGTTATAGGCGATCCCCTGTAGGCTTAGTACTGAAACATCACATTACTAGTGATCTTTTCAATTACAGATCCTATTGCAGTCAGTGGAAATTGGAGTAGAATTTAGCAGTGTTTGTACTTGTAATTGAGGGTGAAAAAAATGCTAGCAGTTGTCTTGCTTAAGGCTACTGATGGTGTTAACAATATTGAAGTATCCTATTGTTATGCCTCTGCTGTAATATATTTCAGATATTACACAATTGAATTATTTCTAAAACATGTTTCCTTATTTTAGTTGTGAATTAATGATATTTATTCCTTTAATAAAGTAGGTGGTGGGTGGGCTAGGAATGTATCCAGGAAGAGCAGTCAAATGTCTGTAAACCTGGAACTTAATAAGTCAAAACCCTTTCAGGCATTCCTTCCTCCCTGTCTTTCTTATCTATCAGTTATCCCCCAATATATGCAGGTAGTCCTTGAATTACCTGTGATGAAGCTTGCACATCACAGTCCTAATTCATGATTATCATACATTGGGTCACCCACTACCAATCCAATGTTATGACCTTTTTTGCAACTGTCGTTAAGTGTACACTGCGATCGTTACGCAAATCCATAGTTTGCTAAAAGTTGTAAGTAAATGGTTTTTTTTTTTTTTTTTGCAAAAATGTCATAAAATGCTGTCACGTCATCATGGGACACTGCAAGTGGTAGTGAATGCAACTGTCTTGCTGAGTGCCTGAAGTGCGGTCATGTTACTGGGGGGAATCATCAGAACTTTGAATCCAGGTTGTAAGGTCCCCGAGAGGTCCATTGTAACTTTGAATGGCGACTGGTTTTAAGTTGTGTATACATATCTGTATACATAAGCATATGATTACCTACCTAAATAAATACTTTGGATGTTTAACAGTGCTTTGATAGTTTTTACTCTGTTCTGGGATTTGTCATAACTTAGAGAATTGTAGAATATGTTTTCAAACATATTCTATGCTTATATGCTCCCTAAATAACTGTCTCATTATTATTGCTGTTTGTATTTGTATTGATATTTGGGTGAGCTTGGACAGAGTACCAGGCTCTACAGAAACCAACCTGCTTGATCTATTACATCTATTACCTCTAGTCTGGAGCTACCTGCCCCAGTTCAATTAAAAAAAAAATGGTAAAGGTTCGTATAATTATGTGAAATCAATCATTTTGATCCCAGTCAATTCTGATTTGGTCAGCTTTACATCAACAGCATTTAAACTCAATCAATGAACTTACAGTTTGAGTTACTTATTCTATAGTTGGCATAGATTGCTATTGAATATGTAAACAGATTATCTTTGATGATAATACCACCCATGAGCTCCTTGGGTACTGAAGCCAACATTCAAAAATACGTAATACAATTCGGCATTCTTGAGATGAGGCTGTACATAGAAATTTCATATCTAACAATCTAACAGTTTAGATATAAAGCTCTTGGAATTACGAGTGCAGTAAAATATTTTCTTTTCTTGACACATCAGGAAACTTGTAGGAACAGTTTTTTTGTTTCAGAGTTAATCATATTAGCAGAACTTACCCTGCTGGAAAAATATATGCTGTCATTATATCCCTCATAGCTGTGATAGGGACACAAGTGGCTGGATATAAATTCTTTTCTCCCAAGAAAATATTTTCTGGCCCCAGCTAAGACATTCCATCTATATGTAAGGCCCACTCCTCTTTTTTATCTGAATTTCTACCATTATAGCTTGGATAATTCAACTCAAGCCACACTGTTCCAATTGTGAAGTTAAAATTAGCACCCATTAATCTATCCACTCCTCTTCTTTGGCTAATTTAATACTATATAGTTTTGGAATTATAATGGAGAACTGTCTGAAATATGACAGATGGATGTAATAACAATGGCTGTCAGTCATAGAGCTCTGATTGATGGAGAGTAACACAGAATTTTTAGTTATGCATTGTCTTAGGAATGTGCAATATCTAATGGGTAAAGAACTGCATAACAACATTCACACCCTCAACAGGCTACTATACACATATTGACTACATACCAGTAAAAAGGTAAAAGAAAACTGGATGGAGATGGAGGAAATAAAAAGGTGGTAATTGGGTAGAGAAAAATAAATAGGGAGAACAAAATTGGACAGAGATGAGAAGGAAAAGGTCACTGAAGAGATAAGAAAGCCTATTCAGGCTGAATTCCCAGGCAAACAGTCCCTTCCTCCCAAAGAATGGTGATTTTCATTTCCACAGATTGGTTCAACAATGGCTACTTTTCAGTTATTGATACATATAGTATAGTGTTCCATAGCTCTATCTGTTCCAGCAGGTGCATTATTCAGTAATGCTTGATATCTGTTCAAGGTAAAACCACAGTTCAATCACAGGTAACTGACAAAGTATGTGATTCATTGCAAGAAAAGTTTGTTTTCCATAGAGCAAGCGATATCATTTGCAGAAACTAGGAGCATCACATATAATAGATCCATAGAACAAATGATCCGTTCTTGCCTCTAAATATTTTCATTGTCCGTCCAGTTCTCCATTACAATTCCAAAACAGTATATAGTATTAAATTCTTAATTTTACTTGGCCTCATTTCTCAATAAACTTCATGCCATTTCTCTGAGACATGATACACATCTATGGAATAGTTCTGTTGATTGGCTGGGGATTATTTTCGAATTTCACCACACTGGCAAAACACTTTTCAATGCTATTATTATGAGTGATCTAATGCCCAACTGCTGTTTAGAAGGCTAGATCCTGAAGATGAAACTCAAATACTTTGGCCACCTAATGAGAAGGAATGACTCACTGGAAAAGAGCCTAATGCTGGGAAAGATGAAAGGCGATAGAAGAAGGGGACAACAGAGAATGAGGTGGCTGGATGGAATCACTGAAGCAGTAGGCGTGAGCTTAAATGGACTCCAGAAGATGGTAGAGGACAAGAAGGCCTGGAACGTCCATGGGGTCACAATGGGTTGGGCAAGACTTCGCATCTAAGAACAACAATGCCCACTCTGATTTTCATGAAGCCAGTTGGCGACCTGCAGTATTACTGTTGAAATATAAAACAAAAGAATACATCATCCTGTTCCAAATGGTATTCATACTTATTTAAGTCTCCAGCCTTTTTTTATTTATTTATACAAGGATTCAAAGAACATAACTGAACAGTGCAAGATAGTTACAAGTAACTTGGTAACCAAAAGAAATATATATATAAATGATCAAGTTTGTCAATAATGTGAAATAAATCTTACGTTTTGCAGACAGAACTGCACTTGTTTTGCTTTTTTTTTTTTAAAAGCCAAGATGTAGTCTGGATATATGTGTATCTTAACTCCTTAACAAGCCCACCAGAAACAACAGGTTTTTGTCATTGAAAGGATAAATAGCAATGATCTTAAACCTTATGTTGACCCCTTTCTCTTTCTGAAACAGACATTATGGCACATGAAAAATATGTTATACATCCATGACTCATTTCTGTTTCAAGGGACTTGAAACAGATTACACCTTGTAGTGTAAATGCATTTAATACCAAACTGTAGTACTGCCATAACAAAATAAACCTTAAAAAATTGTTATTCTATGACAGAAGACTGGGGCTCAAATGATGGGCAATGGTGGAAGACTCATTTAAATCAGGCTGTCCAATTTTATATCAAGCAGAGAATTGATGCTAGATTGAAGAGCATAAAGTATATGGCAAGGCAGGATACTCCTTTTTGTTGCTGGCCGTAATTTCATTTCATTTGGTCTTTCAGCTAGTGAAGAAGGATGTACCCCACTCCACTCTTTTCTAGGGCTCATTATGCTTCAGCAATGATTTTAAAGAGATGCTTCAGAATGTGCGGGAATATGTGCACCACTTCTTCAAAGTGGCAGTGTCTTTTTTTCATGCTTTTTGCTGTTTTAATGAATTATTCTGTTAAAGCAATGCTGATGTGTATCTCTAACTAATTAAAACAGTTGTGCTTTATCAAGTTAATAGGAAAGCCCCCCAAAATGATGCAGCTACCTTAAAGAGGTGCTGTGTTCATATTCCCACATATCACAAAGACTTCTAAATCATTTTTAAAGCATGAATAATCCTTCAACTTTCCACCTCTTTTTTTAAATATTCCTTTTTTTTAAAAGAAATGATTCAGGGAGGCTTCAGGTTTCTAAAAAACAATACACTGTTAACATCACACGTAGTTTGAGTCTTAGAAAAGGCTCCAAACTGTTTTGAGTTTACAGCTCTCCAGCAAGTTGGCAGATTTTCATTCAGAGAAGGAAATGGCAAATATTTTTTCCCCTGCATGATGTATAGCAGTTTATTTCTTTGTGTATTTACAGACATACATTTACAACACTAATTCAATGTGGCACTTTCCACTTTCTCTTGCATTCAAGCATGTTCAAAGAAGGCAGGATATTTGATTTCCATGCCTCATATGTATTCTCTTTACGAACACATTCAGTTAAAGAATAATGTAACTGAAAATAAAAAACGTTTTAAATAGGCTAAATCAGTAATGAAAGTGGAAGGAAGTACTGTTTTACTCACAGGGATTTAAACAATGTGTACAAAACTAGATGTATTTTGTTACAAAGAATTCCTTCTGGCATTGCTGTTTGTTAATCAAGTTTTCAATTCTCAGTGAGCCTCCAGTACTGAATGGGATGATTAGGGAACTAATTTTTCCCAATAATTAACAAAGCAGAACCAGAATCCTTCAACTGAATGTATTTGTCTCTACCCTCTGTCTCATCCCATTGAATTTAGCTAAGATGCTAGAAATGGTTTCCTTGTTTGTAACTAGGAATGTTTCAGAATTGATAATAGTTTCTATCTCTGACTGCTGTCATAAGAAACACAACTTTCAGGTTGTTGTTTTTTTGCTTTAAGACAGAAATATTTCAGCATTTATGAGAAGCCTATATATTTTGAATAAAAGTTATGTTTTCACATCACTTGATTCTCAAAGAGAATTTATGAAATGAATTAAAGTGAATTAACAAAGTTAATTCATTTCAGGGTTTTCCTAGTATTCAGTCAAAATGGTAGGGTTGGTTAGATAGAATTTGGAAAACAGAAAAAAAAGATGCTTAGAAGTAAATCTCAGGACCCAAGGCAGAGAATTGTACACGTACACACACACACACACACACACACACACGTAAATCTGTGATTGGACTTCTCTCTGATAGGCACCAAATTAATTAAGCCAAAATATGGATAGTTTTGGTCTGCTTTCTCTTTCCACCAACATAATTCTGAGCAGGTTTCCAAGAAAATTTCAGATAGTAGAGATTTTGATAAACAAATTTCTAGATATATATTTAGACAGTATCTAACTTGGCCCTAAGTTCACCAATTCATGCAAATTCTAGTTTTGATTACAGGATAAGTAATGATACACACACATGAAAATCACTTTTTTTTTTTTTTGCATTATTCCCTTGGTAAATATTGATGCTTGTCATCTTATTAAATAGGAAGTTTTTCTTCCTGTAACTCAAAGTAGGCTTTCGGGAATGACATCCTCTCATGTCTTTCTTTACCACAGTGTTGTGTATGCTGTTCCGTATTATTATTATTATTTTTATTTTTATTTGAAAGCTATTTCCAAAGGATCCTGCAATACACAAATCTTTTACTGCTATTCTCATGGATGTGGGAATAATATTAGCTGGTAGCAATAATTACTTTTAGCAGAATTTAAAAAAAATTAAGGACCTTCATTCCAAACTCTGGGATAAAGAATTTGTTAATTGAGATGTTAATTGTGATTGTACAAAATAATACTATTACATCTCTGCAAAGGAAAGACTCTTTTCCCTTTGGTGAATGGAAAATTATGAGCTGAAACTTTTTTAGAGCAGTCTGAAAATGTATAAATTAAAAAGATATATTGTTCTGAACCAAATATGATGCCACAGTTAAATAAAAATATGAGATACTGCATATCTTTTATTCCAGTCAATGAACATGGTGTTGCCTTGGGGGTGGGGGTAATTTCTTCTGGCCATTAAACCTACCTGTCAGATCTGTCATAGACCCTAGGTATCTCTTTTTTGGCAAATTAAAGGCTTTTTAAAATGAAGGACAGAAGGAAAGGCCCAATATTTGAAAGAAAGGAAGGAAGGAAGGAAGAAAAGGAAAAATAACCAACTCTAGCACTGCCAGATTATCACAAACCATCAAGAACTTTTGTCTCTCTCATTTTTGCCAAGTTGAATCAAGTTGAATTAAATATGTCCACCATTTTGGCAAAGTTAAGACTTAGCCACTACAGTTTCTTTTGCAGTTGCTCAAACAAGTTACCGCCACAGGTACTGGGCTGCTATAGCAGCGCAAGAAAGTAATAAAAGGAAGTATGATGGCAAAAGTACATTGCTGTTATTTCCACCAATGCCTTGTCCTGACTGTTTAGGCATGGGATGTATTTCTGGTGGCCGGGTGCTAGAATTTTTGGACAGTCTTTTGCCACAGACTTCATCCAGGCAGGTATCACCACTTCCAGAACCACTGTTGTCATCACCTGGCCAAGACAAAATTCAAATTAGTATGGTACTTCTTCAAAAGACTGAATTGTAGCCAATATCTTTTTTGTAGAGGTTAATCTGTCTGTCATGCAGAATGGAGGAAGGCAGAATTAGATTCACCTACAGTATAATCTTCCTTTTTCAAAATGTTAGTGGGTCCTAGATTGATTCCCTGGCTAGTCATAGAATTTTAACAATAGTGGATGGCTATAATGGTAAAAACTGCATCTCAGTACATATCCTTGGAAGTATGCTAATCTCCTCAAGAACCAAATGGAGAACTGAATGGCAGAGAACATGATGGAAAACACAGGAAAGGGTGGGGAGGAATCTAATTATTTTGCCTGGGTGACTATGCCTATTATGACAACTTCTTGGTAAGCCTCCACCCTGCAATATAGCAATTTTGAAACATAGCCTAAGATATATTCTTCAAGCTTCAGATCTACCAAAGTGCTTGAGAATCTTGAATTAAAGTAAAGAATTAGATTCAGACAAATTTCAGATTAATCTTGCTATAGGAATATTAATTTTAAGAAATATTCTTAAGTTAATTATAAGAATTAATGTAGGAGAAAGAATGACAGAACCTGGGGTGAAATGAAAAGGGAGATCAGTCTAGAATCTTTACATAGCCTCAAGCTAACTAAGTCCAACTCCCCCTTGAATGCTGCTGGCCTCTATCTAATTCTAACCAGATGTTGACCATTAGTTCAGAAGATTCCTGTGCATAGGCTTCAGCAATAAATCAATTTAATGGAACCTTCATGTGTGGACCTGATCTTTCATACCTCACAATTTTGGAGTCCTTGATGTCTCCAAGTTTGGTTGTTTGCTTGCAGATGATTCATAACCTGACTGATATTATGTAGTTGGGTAATGAAATATCTGCAAGCAAACAAACAAGCTTGGAGAACATTGAGGATTCCAAGTTCAGCCTGAGTTACCTAAATTCTCTTCTGTTGAAATTATAAGAATTCTTATGCTATAGGGGCTCCACCTGGGGAAGAATTTATTTCACATATTAATCTGGATGACTCACTCTACTTTCATTATCCATTTTACAATGCCTTAACTGTCACTCCCTCACTCCCTCGATTAACTGATTAGTGTATGAGATTTGTGGATACATGTATTTTGGGGGACACCTGACAAGAAGAAATGCATTTTGATTATCAGTAAACATTAATGCTTTTGACACTTGAACAATGCCTTCTTCCAGATTAAAAATCCAGCCTTAAAAATTAAGAGGGATAACCTTCCACGGTTCTGAACACTATGTATCACAACTGTGTATGAACTTCTCTTTTGCTTATTAAGCATGAACTGTTATGAATAGTCCCACTTTCTCAGCTTGTACCTACTTGTATCCTGGAAATCCACATCATTTCCATTGTATGCATTGCGCAATCGATTTGTCATAATCTTCAACTGCATGATTTGCTGGCGAATAGTCATGTCCGGTTTGGTGATGTCGACCTCAACCTCTGGGTTATTGATCTGATTGGCTAGACCATCTCCCATCACATCTGGAAGGTATCTGTAAAGAGTATGTATATGTTCACACTGAAAGCTAAATCTGGAGAAGTGGACTTCATGGAAACCCAACCAGACTCACTGGGTGGGTGAGAGCCTAACTCACTCTTTTAAAATAGATTTCCCATTTTTTCCTTATTGCTATCTACTAGCTAGTTGCCATGGGAAAGTGGTTAAAATAAAAGAGATATAATTAAAAATAAGAACAGGAGAAAATGAAAAGTTATTGTTTTAGTCACTATCTCATCTTTGTATTTCATGAATCTAGTCAATGATTCTTGGGACATGAACTTCTGCTTCATGCTTTTTTGGCTTCAGCCCAGGAATGTAGTGGAAATATTGGAACCTACGGAAAACTTGTCCCTGGAGGAGGAAGTGGGCCTCAAAGTAAGTCTGAGTTCTGAAAGTGAATCAGTTTTTCAGGGTATATGAAATCTGAGAGAGGTTACAAGTCTCCACTGTTCTGACAAGCTGATAACTGGGTTTCCTCTTCTGATAAATGCCAAATTTATTTCAGTGTTTAGACAGAAGATAGCAGCCTTCCTAGAAGACTCTCAAGGGCAGTTGCAGTGACCCTACATCACTGGTTCTCCACCTGTGATTAGTGGACCCCTGGGAGGCCATGATGTCATCACAGATATCCACAAAGGCATGAAGAAATGTTATGATCTAATGGTCCATGGTGAAGAAAAGGTTGAGAACCACTGACCTAGGGAAATGGATGTATTATATCAGTGAATGTTGTGTATAGCTTCCTAAGCCTTTTCTTGTCTAAATAAAGATGGGATAATTAATTATTGTCTCATCTCATTTGCCTTCTTTCCTATCCACCTCTGTAAAAGCATTTCACTTTTCCAAGCTCTAAAACTTCATAAAAATGGTAGATGACAGTCTGAGTTTCCAGATGAGGCTTGGCTTAGTACCATTGTGTCTGATAATTGGTAAAACACTGAATAGTTTTTGATGTGGTTATTTGAGGAGTTCCTTCTCTGTGTCAACTTACCTGCATTTGTAAGTCATTTCTGATGCCCCTCTTATATGTCCCAACAATCCCCAAGGGCTGTTTGGTTGGAACTAAAGAAAAGTCAATACTTGCTGGTGACTATATCATACCCTATAATTTATGTGAAAAGGTGACACACCTTATTTTTTTCATTAACAATTTTCCAAAAATTGTCAAATATTTTCAAGAAATGTTTCTATTTAGAAATTTATGCACTGTTTTAATGTATTTTTTATCTTTAAAAAGATGAATTTTTTTAAAAAAAGTTTTGATTGTTGTGTATCAATACATTTCATACACAATACTACAATACAAAAGGAAATTTCAAATATTTATTTGCTATGCATAGCCAAAATGTTTTGAAGCATAGATGGGATAGTAAATGGGCCTCATTATTTCACAGCTGATTAACCTTACCTGCCTTTGGTCATTCCATTCCAGCACCTATCCTCATTTACAGAACCAGATGATATTTTTTCATTGCAAAGTGTTGTTGGGAGAAGAGCCCAGAAGTCTCTTACTTCCCTCAGCTTCCCTTTGGCATCTGAAACCTGTCATTAGGAAGAGTGATTAAGGTTGAAGAAAATACTTTAATGTCAACAGCTTTACATTCTATGTACATTACATATTTATATTAGAATGCATTCTAAGAGCATTCAAATAGTGAACAATTGTAATGTGACTAAAAGCAAAATAAACTAAAAACAAAATTTGTTCAAGCTTCTATTTTATTCTATATTCTATACTGTAACCATCCCTGAACTGTTTTAGTATATAACAACAATTAAAGATACTTTATTTTATATGTTAAGTTGGCTTGTAAGGAAATCTAAAAACAAAATTCGTTCCAGCTTCTGTTCTGTTCTATTCTATTCTATTCTATTCTATTCTATTCTATTCTATTCTATTCTATTCTATTCTATTCTATTCTATTCTATTCTGTAACCATCCCTGAACTGTTTTAGTATATAACAACAATTAAAGATACATTATTTTATACGTTAAGTTGGCTTGT
The DNA here is from genome assembly GCF_049901735.1 of Notechis scutatus. Lineage (NCBI taxonomy): Eukaryota > Metazoa > Chordata > Lepidosauria > Squamata > Elapidae > Notechis > Notechis scutatus. Next base: position 131,589,697 of record NC_142012.1, read on the forward strand.
AAGGAAATCTCCAGCTTAAAAATGCTAGCTTGCATAAAATGGTATGGCTGTGCTTGAGATAAAATTAATTTTTGGTTATATTTATCTCATACTGTCCCAAATGATCAATATTATTCTTACCATTATCTGGGAATACTACACATGGCATTAAAACCACAAAGGCTAGTAAACCAGTTTACATCTCATCTATTTTATTAAAAAGTGTTGTGTGAAAGCCTTGATTTACAAAAGCATAATGGGTGTCAGAGGTCTACCTCTGTGGGGCAATCAAATGATAACAATGACATATAGATTGTGACATGAAGGAGGAGTACATGGTAAAGGGCATACATTAACGAATGAAATGAAAATAATAGCTATATATAATAACTGTGAAACTAAGAAAGTGCAAGGATGAAGGAAATGAAGATATCAGAATGAAAGCCATGAAATGGCCATGAAAATACAAGAAATAAATAAAAGAAACAACTATTGAGGTAGGATGACTGTATGAGTCCTACAGGAAAAAGTATTAGAAGACAGATAAAATGAGTGAAATTAAAAGTAAAAGTGATAAGATGTTTTGAGAGGAAACTGAACTGAAGGATGACTGGAGGGAGTATTTTTGAATTTTATATGGAAATGTTTGTGTAAGAAAAATGGATGAAATGGAAACTTGAAATGCTTCAAGAAAATGGAAAAATGATAAGTTTGTATAAATTGCAAAAGCAATGTAGTTTGCTTAGGGCTGTAGTTGTATGACTTTTTTAAATGTGTAAAGATTACATATCTGACTGAGTCTTGAAAGAATGCCAATTTTCTTCCTTTTTACAAAGGTAAATCATGAGAGAAAAAAGGCAAACCCTATAGGAAGATTAGTTTTTGTGTGGCTGGGAAGATGTTTTGCAAGAACTGGAACTGAAAGGATATAAGAGATGACATGAGGCAAAATTTAGGAAGACCATTATGGTTTTATGCTAGGGAAGGCATGTGCAGATCAGATTTTTGCTCTAATTGAGACATATAAGAATGGGAATATAATAACCAAAAATTGTAGGTGGCAAAACAAGAAAATACAGCACTAGGAATATATGTATTAAATACAGACCAAGAAACTTTTAATGGCATAAATTTTCAGATACAATATTCCAGGATAACACTTTTTATATCTGATAAAGATTTCATATTTTTATGATTTTATGTCTAGTTTGCACTTCTGCTTTGGATTCATACAATAATAATGAAAAGGAATAACAAATCTGATCGATAAAGCACATGATAAAATATTCTTAACTTTCTTTTGAAGAATGTGGCTGATAGTGAGAATACTTTAGTTTAGAATAAAGGCTACAATGAAAATGGAACTTTCGATGCTGTTGAAAGACATCCCAAACAAAAGCAGGAGAAAGGCTATGTTTCAAGACACTATTAAGGAAAATAAATTGGCTCTTCCATACTAAAATATTTACAGTTAAGACACTTTCATTGCACATTGTTGCAATAATTTTCAATTGAGAAAGTCTATTTATGTATCTTTACTTCTGCAAAGTAGTGGCAGATCACATTTACCTGATTTGAATCTTATGTTAATAATCAGGGAAATTTTGCTGCCAATGCTAGCAGTGTTTAGTTGTTGGATAAGATCTGTTGAGACTCAATCCATCAGCTGTCTCTATTTTACAAACATATTATGTTCTTTCAAAGTGTTTATCTTCTTTCAAAGATTGGCTGTAGTTTAGCTGAACTGCAAAGAGATCCAAGAATGATTTTATACAGTGAGTACAGCAGGCTGGTGCCCCTTTTTCCTTTCTTTTAGAATCACACATGGTACTACTACTGCCTCCTTTGCATGATGTGTATGTCAATTCTCTGTGATCTTCCCTCTTGTTTGCTGCTACCAATATTCTATCCCTTGGCCCTTCTCCCTCAATCTTTCAGCATCTTCTCTCCCTTTTCAGCCCTAGCTCAACAGCTACCAGAATAAGCAGATACTGGTTCAGAAGCATGCCAAGCAAAGCATCTGTGATGGTCCCTTTGTAATTATTACAACCAATATTACAAAAATTTAGAGATTTGCACATCTCTAAAATACATGACATAACTTCAATTTATTGTTATTGTAAAGTATGGGTCTGAGATGCCCATGATTATTAAATGAGATAGAAAAATTTTACTTGCTGAGAGTCTAATTATGTGAAAAACAACTCCTTATATTGGTAAGCAGGACTGTTAAGGATTTGGTGTGATTAAAAAAGTGTCTTTTGATGATTGGCTAAAAGGGTACTTTCATTTTTACAGATTACTGATGTGTATTCTTCCAATGAAAGAAAGGTTCCACATTGAAACTAAACTGTGCTTATATGTATTCCTTCACATAATGAACATCTTTACAAGGCCCAATGAGTATGTTGATTAACAGGTTACACAATTCTAGTGCAGAATTAAATCAGACAAACCCCCTGCACTCACAAATTTCTCTGAACTAAGCCCAGAAGGTTTATCTTCAGTGACATATTTTCCCCGCCTCTTCTTATCTTCCACATTGGCAGCTTTTGTACCGAGTTTGGGATTTCCACAACCTTGGAAAATCTGAGGAAATCAAAGAAAACCACATCTCAGAAATTTTTTTTAGTAGGTAAATCTCTGCATATTTATTTCACCAATATTAAATTTACTTACAATTTATTTCAAATATGAGGACATTCTGATTTCCTATATATTTCATACGTATTTTTGTTTTGTTTGAGGCTGATTTAAAAACATATAGCACAACGAGTTCTATTTTTCTAACTTGCTTAAGCCCTCAGAAACTAGTATCAATATGGGATGTCATATATACATAATTAGTGAATTAAAAAAACCCACCCTAGAGCTTTCTTTGGTTGATTTGCTTAACAATCTAATGATTAATGGATTTTGAAGACATGTTCGCTCTCTGAACTGATGGCTTTATATCACTATATTTTAGGCAGTAGTACTATGTTCTCTCTTTTTCTTTCTGTCAGTCTATTGGTGACTTATTTACTTGCTAGTCAGTTCCTGATGCACTTTCTCTCAGGAGCTTTAATTACAGTTCTTCTGTTCCATAAGAATAATAGCTGGGCTCCAGAAACTCAAATTATGTTGTTGTTCACATCAAGATGGGAATCTGCAGTTTTTGGATCTGCGATGGAGCAAATTTCTTTTACATTGGGTTAAAATATCACACTCTCCTCAGGAACACAGATAGGACAAATGTTTGTGATGAGGAAGAGACAGATAAATCTCACAGAGAGCTTACTCTTATACTGGAAGGAGACAGTGAGCTCACTCTTATACTGGGAAGGAGACAGTGAGCTCACTCTTATATTGGGAAGGAGACACATTCCAGTCAACACATACAAATTAAAGATGACAGGTCTAGGGTTTAATAATTCTTGTATGACAGTAAAAGTGGCTTTCCACCTATTGAGCCCTGAAGAATGGCAAGCATAGCATGTCTATTTTTTTATTAGTAGAAACAATGGAATCCTCTCATGGTAACTTGTAACTGAATGTCAAAATACCCAGGGTGTGATCCAAAGTCACTTGGCATGCTTAGGTGACTGTTTACAGGAAATACCATGAATATTCAGGGAAGGTGGGGGTGGGAGAACAATAAGAAAAATACAAGCAATTAAATATATAAGAGGTAAATATCCTGACATTCACAATATAGTTCTTACCTTGGCTGTTATAGACTCTTTGTTTTCTTGCATGTTTGAAATGGCTTCAGCAATCCTAACATGAATTGTACCAATTACAACGTCTACATTAGATGGTCCATCAAAACGATCAGCCACCAACAGTAATGAATCTGTTGGGGGGAAAAATAAAAAGATACTGATTAAGAAGTATATCAAATAAACCATTACAAACTCTTTGTAATTACTATAACCAATATTAAAATGCAAGATATATCAGTGGAACATTTTTTATATTTATTTATATCCTAGATATTCGGATACCATGAATTACTTACAACGATTAGAACAGCGCAAACAGTGGCATTTCCTGTGATACTTTATGTAAGCAAAAGCTGGACTTTAAAGAGACAGGATTGGAAAAGTATTGACACTTTTGAACTTTGGTGCTGGAGAAAAATCTTGAGAACAATATGGACAACGAACCAACTAAACAAATGGATCATCAAACATATCAATGCAGCATTCTCACTCAAGGCACACATGACTAGGCTCAACCTGCCCTATTTTGCAAAACGCTAGGTCTCTTGAGAAGTCTGTAATGGTAGATGGCCTCAATTAAAATGGCAATGGATGTACTGTTGGAAAAAACAAGGACTGAGAGACAGATCATCACAAAGAAAATCTATCTATGTGGTTGTCATTAAGAGTCAACACTGGCTTGAAAGTATTCAATCAATCAATCAGTTTAGGTCCTGACAAACAGTTAAATATTGTCCTCCTCAGAAAAAGAAGTCATAACGATAAAGTGATATAATAAATCTAAGAATATTTAAATAGTAACATACAAAACAAAATTTTATAATTATGCTTGAGAACTTTTTTCAATTTTTAAACCTTTTCTACATGAATGTGCCCATGTAGTTTACTATAAATAAGAGCTCAATTTGAAAGTGACTGAACTTTTTACTTATTGTTAAAAACTACTTTTTCTGAAGTCATCATTAATTTTTTAACCGCTTAAACCCATCCAGTCTGTGATACTGATGAATATTTGGAGCTTCTATATCCTGGTGTCTCGTGCAAAAATTGAAAGACTCATAAGACTGTTATGGGAACTATGTAATACCAAAACACAAGGAGAATTATATCTGGTAACGCTCATCTAAAGGAAGAACTGATGCTTCAAAGATATTGAAAATATTCCTCTAATTCATGCATCAATTGATCTCCAACCTTTTATCGCTTAACTAAAAGGATAAAAAAGAGCCAAACAAATGTCAATGAAAGCAATTTTTTCAGGCAAACATCTGTAGATCTTACCAATCATGTTCTTCCATTCAGTGTCTAGGTCAGCATGATTGCCCAGGCAGCCCTTCAAGATATTACGGCAATAGCTATTACATGGCTTAATGTTTGACATGCCCCGGCAGTGTGCACAATATATCAACTTCATAATAGCGCGATTGCAATACTGGCTCAGAGGGACCTTAAAAACAAACAAACAATTATTTCTTAAGGGCATACACTCGTAAAACACAACATGTACCTTAAAACATAACCCAGTATTCAAAAGAGAAAAATTATTATTTTTTGTGTGTAGAGAAAATCGATATAAAATTTAAAACTAAGTCCATTAAATAGACAACTAGTTTCTTTCTTATATGAAATCTTTGGACATAGCCTATTTAATTTCAGAGGAGGACTACTTTTCAGAGATCATTAGAATGAAACATTTCAAAATCCCCGAAAACCTTGCATTCTGAAATATGAACATTTAGAATATATTCAAGTGTGAATGCACAGAACTTGTAACAATTTATTATTGTTTATCTACAATTGTTTATCTATTATCTACAATTGTTTCTTTGATGTCCTGCCAATTGAAAAAAGGCCAGAAGAATAAAGAAACAGGCACATAAATATTACAGATGCCAGCAATGGTTCTAAAAGGTTCTTTTTTCTTCTTCTGTTCAATCATGTCCGGACCACTGGACAAGTCCTTGAGGTTTTCTTGGCAAGGTTTTTCAGAAGTGATTTGCCATTGTCTCCTGAGAGAAAGTGACTGGCCCATCATCACCCAGTGGGCTTTGTGCCTAAGGCAGGACTAGAACTCACTGTCTCCTTTCTAGCCTGATGCCTTAACTGCTATACTAATAAAATACCTATAAAGAATTTCCATGAATCTGAAATCAGACAATAAAGTCAGTCTTTGACAAGTTTCCTCATTTCCATCACTGTGGGCCTCAATTCAATTATTGTATCAAAACACAGTATTAACTATAATTTAGAATGCAAATAATGTTTGAACTTCGAAAAATATAAGAGATAATGCACTTTTTCCTCATCTATCTTTGTTTTCTGTTATATTAGCATTTACTGTAACAGAATCAGTTCCATTTCTATCATAATATACCTCCAAAATGTATTGAGTTCTTGTTATTGATTGGGTTATAGATATGATGGAAAAATACTGATGGCCCAACTAAAACTTAGTCAGCAAAAAGCACAGTTTTCAACTTCATTTCAAATCTCAGTTTATGAAACTGGTTTTCTAGTCAACACAAAAACAAGATATCCAACTACCACTAATTTTATTATGCACATTTACCAAACAAAGATATAAATCAAGCACAAATAATGACAAACTTATATTCAATAAAAATAGTACACAACTTAACAGTCAAACCAGTAAACCAATATTAACTGAGACAATCAAACAAAACCCCCATTTGTGTCTGAAACAAAGAACTGTGATATGACCAAACATGCATACATCCATAGTTAAAATACATCAGGTATTAATCCAGGGATTGCCAAGATTAATGAGAATAGGATAGGAAAATACACAAATCCTTTTCTAATGCCATAACTGTTCATTCAAGTGAAGGAAAGGAGAAAGATAGGCTGACCCAAGGTTGCAAGGCTAAGTTCCCCCAAAGCCTGGAAGTCAGAAGCTATAACTCTGGCCTGAAAAGTAAATTATTGAATAGAAGAATATAAGGAGTGAACAACATTGTATAGAGAACTAAGGATAGACAGGTACTAGGCTGCACGTGTCTGTGTAACTGGAGTCCTTTAAATACAAATAAGAATAGTTTCAACTGGAGTCTTGACTCAGATAGGAAACAAGTGAAGTTTCTGTTCTGCAATGAGAATTCAGAGTAGGATGGAACAGAAATAGGAATCGGGATTATTGCAGTAATTTAAGCATGAAATTATCAAGCACACCCCATAAAACCACAGATTCCCCTTTCAGAACCCACAGATTCTATAAGCATTCATTAAATGAAAATTAGTGACTCTTGTTAATAAAATCAATAAATGGATTCCAAATTAGTTGATCCTCAATCAAGATCTGAGGTTGCAGATCGAGAAAACTGAGATAATCTGGGAGATTTGGAAACAAAGAGTGGGAAGCTGTCGTAAATAGTGGAAAGGATGACCAGGTTGAAACACACACACACACACACACCTCAACAATCTCCACCTACTGATTCACATTCTATTTAAAGCAATAAGATGGAATCAAAGAGTAAATATTACTAAGACACTTTATCATGGGTCATCACATCAAAGACCACCAAAACCGATAGACATATCATTAGTACAACAATGACACTGTGGATCAGGTTATCCAAAAGCACTGTATAAAGCATAAACAGAATGGACTATACTTGGATACTTTCAAATTGATTCGTTTGGTAAAAGGAATTGGAAAAGTTCAGTTATAATAACAAAATCATGCCTAAGAACTAACTGTGGAGTTGATCATATGCAAGTTCCAAATCAAACTAAAGAAGAAGAACAAAGTTATCCAATTTCTACAATATGATGTTGAACATATGCTGGCTATTTTCAAGATCACCAGGAACTGCTCTGAAGTCCTGAACTTTACTAGTAAGGAACAAGAGGAACTATGGAATGGAATCAAAGAAGTTAAGAATGAATGAAAAGAGAGTGCCAATAGACAGAAGAAAATAAGCTAGAAGTCAGAACAGATGGTGGAAGCTGTCAAAAAAAAAGAAACCAAAGCAAAAAAAGACAATGATCTCGGAAAGAACTTACAGAATTTAAGAGAGACATTAGAATAGACAAGAAACAATATTGTAATGTAAAGTCATCAAAGATGGAAACGGGCATAGACAAACAAGGGAAGCTTTCCAAAAGAATTGTGATTATCAAAGGGTTCCAACAACACATTTGCATACTAAAGGGTGGGCAGACATGAACTGATTCAAATAGGATCAATGCATTCTGAAATAGCTTTTGGAGGTAACGCAAAAATTATAGCAGATCCTGAATATGTATATTGAGATTACTGGTAAATCAATCCAGTCAAAACATGGTAACAACTCTCCTGATATTGCTGTGTTGGTTATCTGCTATACATTATTTAATTATTTATTTAGTTTTTAGTATCTTGTCTTATTATTTTTAGAAATAAGGTGGTGAACATACCTAATATTCCTTCCTTTTTCTATTTTCCTCACAACAACAACTTATGAGGTGAGTTGGGCTGAGAGAGAGTGACTGGCCCAAAGTCACCCAGCTGGCTTTCATTATATCAACTACCATCCTGCCAGAGTTAAATCTACTGATTCATTGAGAACAGTTCTCTGGCAAGCTTGCTATGAGACCCTATGTAGAAGACAACCTTAACTTAGAAAAGGTAGAACCATTATCAAGGTAACAAGGCTTCTCTGTGGCAGCACCCATACTTTGGAATTCTTTACTGCTAACATCCATACAGCTCCCTCACTCCTTTCAGATATTCAGAGAGAGTTTAATTTCACTGGGCCTTCAGCCACTTTTTGATTTATCAATTTCCCAACATGGGGCAGAATTGATTTATTTATAGCAAATGCATTACTAAAATAGCATTGCTTTTTACAATTTGATTTATTACTATTATTTCTGATCCCATTAAGCAGGAATTTTAGACAGCTAAATTTTGGTTGGTGGGGTACCTCATTCAGATGTGTTCCAACAAGCTTTCATCAAAAAGATATATTTTTTTTACTTAACCCTTTAAGATCTCTCTTTATCTTTAATTGAGGAATATTAAAGAAATTTTCCAAGGGCCATATTACAAAGTAGTTACAGTTGTTTAGGTTTGAGAATCCTAATAAATAATCTGTTTGTTCATAACAAATATGCACATTATACTCTACAATGACTAAATAAATAATATGGATAAGTGAGACATCAAAGCCAATGTAATACGATGTATTTTTAAAAGATCCATTTTATTATTTCTATGTCAAAGTATTCTGGCTGAGAATTCAGCTAGAGGTTATTTATTCACATCAACTGGGCAACTCTTAGAATTGTTCGTCTTTTTTAATAATTACCTCATAGGAAATCAGAGTAGTATGTCATTTAGCTTTGATATATTTATGTTAAAAACAGTTTTACATTTCTTTTTAAAATATGCCAGTAAGCTCAGCAGTTTGCAGAGTTAGCATAATTGTAAGTGATATGAAAATAGAATTTACTAGTTTCTCAGATAAATATATATGCAGAAAGTATATTACCAGCTTCCATTCCAGTATTAAGGGCTAACTATAATTATTCAGACTTAGTTATTCATAGGCATGCTCGTTTAAATTAATGTGACTACAACTGTTTATATACTAAATATGCTAAGTCTATAATCAGCCCATTCAAATGAAATTCATTAACAACTTATTTTTATCCATCAAGGACACACAAAGGTCAACATTTTTAATGATGAATACAATCTCCACTGAATTAGGGATTCATTTAGACTTTTTAAGAGCAATTTTTCTTGATTTAAAAAGATTCATATTTTCATAAATTTTATAAAACTTGAAGGCAGGGATATACACAGAGGTCTACAAAACAAAACAAAAACATAGAGTCCTTTTAATACAGGGATATATTGGATTTTAGTGTCTAATGGAACACAACAGACACACCTATAGTGCTATATTTTATTCTTGATAAACAATTACATTTTATGAAAGCTGTCATCTGCCAATATTGTATATGTAAGATCTAAGTTGAGAAATGCACTGACATGCCTTTGTGAGTTGTGTGTGGAGGGAAGAGAGAGAATTAAATTAATGTGGTAATAAATAGACCTTAATAAGACTAGATTCATGTATTTATTCTACCTAAACAAGGCTCCTTGCTCCAGGGTCACTTGTAATCCATAGGAGAAAAGGAGAATTCTAACTGTTAAAACATCTGTGTTGCAAAATGACTAATACTCCAAGAATTATTGCTTGACATATACTTACCATCCACCTTAAAAACAAACAGAAAACTAGCAGATCTTTCATGAGGAAAAGAGACATCTGGATAGAGTGTGACAGCAAAATGAAAATGTATTACAATCCTCTATACTGAAGTAGTATTTATTTTCCTCAAGCTGCTTGTTCAATTCAATTAAGCTAAAGGGAATGTGTTTATAGCTCCACCAAACATATCTCTCAGTGTATGTGTCTGTGCATGTGTATGTACAGAGTAAACTATAGCAATATTATCGGTAAAATTATTTCTCTGTGATAATAACTTCTTATAGGCAGTTATCTGCATTTAGAAAATGACATTCCATAAAAGTCTTCTGAAGTTCCTCTGTTCTAAGTTTCAGAATTGGCTGGCTGGTTGATGTGAAAATTCCAGGATCCTATATAACAGGGGTGTCAAACTCACGTCGTCACGGTGGTGTCATGTGACATATCAGGACTTCCCCCCTTCACAAAACGGGGCAGGGGCATGGCCAGCATGTGACGCATCCAGTCTGTGGGCTGGGAGTTTGACAGCCCTGCTACGTAACATAAAGAGCTTGGTAGAATGATTAGGGCAAGACTGATGAAGGGAAGAAGGAGCTCTTCACTCTCTCCTTTATTAAAAATATTGACAGAATTCTAGAATGAAAAAAAAATCCACTGGGGAATGATTTAGAATTTATATTTGATTTTTTATTTCTCCACTGTGTGGAACAGCATATTATCTTTCTTTTGAAGTTTACCTCAAAACTGAGGCCAAAAGGAGGTGTGCTGATGGAGCATGAGAAAACCTGGTTTATCCTCTCATACTCTTTGTTTCAAGCACCGATTTCTTCTGCCAAGGATAGAGAGAAATTCCACTGGGGATAAAGGAAAGGGAGGAGGGAGAGGGGCTATGGGGAAGTCCACCATCTGTTTTAACAGATGGGTCTGTCATATCAATCTAATTTGAGCCTAAGGGCCAATTCCAGTCTTCCCCAACCTGGTCCCCCGAAGACATGTTGAGAAAAGTCTTGTGATATTATGAAAAAAACAAGAATCTGTTATGGTATGCCTTTCACGCTTTTGTTCTTAGAAACTGGCATGGTCTTCCAACAGAATGGTGGTTTACAGTCTAGAGAGCTAGTGTAAATTTATAGAAGGATGTATGGTAGAAACATTCCGTTATTAACATTACTTAATGGAATAAAGTACAACATTATTATACTGTTAATTATACGCGATAAACGCACTTTTTCCCCTGAAAATAGGGGCAATGATGGCGTGTTATCGCCGATATATAGAAGCCTTCGTGAATGCTGCTGGGATCGGGATCAAGGACACAAATGAAAGAAGGGGAGGGAGGAGCAACCAGCCTGTCCTTCTCTGGGTCAGCTCTCTCAGTCGCCTCTCGCTCCTCCACCAGCACAGGAAGAAACTGCTTCAAAGAGCGGGGGCTTTTCCTGTGCCGCAGCTTCCCTGAAGCGCCGTTCTCCCCACCCCCACCCCGTCCGCCCGCCCGCCCGCAGTGCTCTCTGCCTGCCGCCTGCCTTCGAATGGTTGAATCGGAACAGCTTCGCTGAGTAAAGAGGCGAATAGTTATTATTCTCAGCGGCTGCTCCCAAACAACCAGAAACTAAGGCAGGCAGGCAGATTTTTTAATTTTTTCCTGAAATTTCCTTTAAAATATGCGTGTTATACTGTGTTATACGCCGATAAAACGGTATTTGTTTATTTTGTTGGAATGATGAGACATTAAAAAAGTAATATGAATTTAATTTCATGGTAACTTAATTATTGTGATTAAAAATCACTTAATTATGACCCCTCAGCTTTATAACTTGTCTTTAGGCCTTGGAAATCTTTTTAAAATATTGAACTGGTGTCTAAATAATGCTGTTTCATCTCACAGTGAAGTTTGTTATATGATACACCTTTTGACATAATTCTATTACATCTGAACAAAAAGTCTCATTCCACTTGTTTACTAATTTGGGTTACTGCTATGAAAAGGAACACATTATTGGACAAAAATTGCTAAATGGCAGTCAATACACTTAGAAGATCAGGGGAAAATGTTCACACAATCCAGTGTGTCACATAGAAAATCCAAGGTATATTGTTGTGTTGGTTCTTTCACCTGACCAACTTCCATAGGGTGCTTACCATAGGGTGACTGTTGAAAAAACGCCTTATAGTGTGTGAAACGCAGTCTCATGGATTCATTCAAAAAGCTGCTTCCAGCACTGGCCTATTTTTCTTAAATCTGCTAACCTGCCAGCAGAATTAAAGCGGTATGTGAAAGTATTAACCAGGGATTATCTTGTGATAAATACTTTCTTGGCAGGTTTAAAATCTCACATACGCTAAGAAAAGTCTGGTAAGAGATTTCTAGCCTGGCCACCTAGAGTCATCAAACAGCAAAATATTTTGTTCATATTAAAATAAAGGTATTTTAAAATAGTCAAGAAGAGTTTGAATTACCCTTCATTGAGGATGACTAACAGGGGAAGTAAGGCTTTATGCCATTTCTGAGAAAGAGAGACTTCGGGGTTGAGAGAAGAACCCATCTAACAGACAGTTTAGTAAACAGCTTTCATTCGCTATTCTGTCAATCCAGCCTGCATGCAGACCTTTCTATTTCTACAAGAGCTTAGGGAATGTAATGATTCAACTAAAGGGCAAACTGAAAAGCAAAATGGTTGAAATGTTCAAAAGATAAAAGTCCTGGAAGCTGGGACAAGTAAGGAACTTTAACTGTAGCAAAATTAAGAAGCAGAAGTAATTAAAAATGTAAGTGTTGCTTGAGCTGACCCCCCCAAAAAAAAAAAAAAAACCCCAGTCCTTCTCTTTTATGTAATTTACTAGCTTTCTCTAAGGCTGGTTTATGAGTAGTGTATTTTTCTTTGCTTTGTCTACAGCAGGTTTTAATGAATAGGGATCAACTACAACAAGAATAGCACATTGTAATATGAAATAAATAAAAAATATTTGAGCAATCATGCAAATTAGGTGTATTTTATCTTAGATAAAGAAAATTACATGGCAAACGTCTGCAAACAAAGCACAGGAAATACAATGATTCTAAATGTTTATTCTCCAGTACTGTATGATTGATAATTTCTTTGATATACTAAAAGAAAGCTTATTTTACTATTGATACTTGCAAGGGATATCTAATGAGACTAGCAGATAAACACAAGAAATAGAATATTTTTATTGTACCTCTGCATCACTCTATAACACAAGTTTTTTATTTTATTTTACAAGCAGCTTCCTTCCTTGTGTTCACTTTCCATTCATTCCCTGCATGTACTTTACTCCACTAGTTCAGGCTACCTTCATTCAGATGTATCTTCCCCACCCACCTGCTTTCACAGACATACACTACTAGATAATCTATAGTTACTGTACTCTGCCTACTGTACTCATCATAGCTTTAGCAAGCATGAAAAGTGCAGCCAGTTGTTTTATCTCAAATATGCTTATGCTCATTTCTTTGCAAACTCTAATGCAAAAATTTACTTTGCAAAATACTGCTGGTTCACATACCACCAGGCAGGATTTAAATGCATTTACTGACACAAAAGAATCATTTGTCATGGAATGCATTATTTAAATCTCTCTACTTATAAACCAAACACTTCTGAATTGAATGAAAGAAGAATTGAAGACAGTCTGGTTAAACTAGCTAGTTCATACTTTTAGGCTGAAGTGGAATATTATTTTAAACCTGAAGCATAATGAATACCCAAAAGGAAAACAAGAAGACTTTATATTTTTATCTAAATTGTGCCAGCTTTTTATACAGCTTATGTTCTCCTCTGTGTTCAATCTGCTTGATGGCTCAGAAGTCCAATGCTACTGTTGTGCATAAAGGCTCCGCCACTTTCAAATTATTTTTAATACCAGATTGATACATAAAACATTTGGGTATTTGTTTTTCTTTATCAACTCTGAAGATAATATGTATTTTACAGGCCATTTGTGTTGAAAAAACATGTAACTTTTCATTGGGAGGTAAACTAACAATCTCTGAACACCCTCGGTGTTTTATTGTGCTAATCTGCATATTTTTTCTCTGTGCATGTGCATTTTATAATATCAGAATAAAAAACGATGGACATGTTTTAGAGCAAACCTATACATATTTAGTTTCCTTAAGGCTCCTTCCCTTAATATTTTCAGTAATATTGAGGCTACTATGATTTAACTTTTCTTAATTCTCTGGAAATGTCATATGATAGGATCCTAAACATCCTCATATCACCTTATTCTAGTTTTTGATAGAAAAACTGTGACTTTGGAAAAACCAGTAATGTGAAAGTGGCAGGAGAATCAACAGTGCTGCAATGAAACAGTTCTAAGGCTTCTTTAACATGATGACCACCATGTTACCTAGAATTCAATGAAAACTAGCCACAAACATAAATAAAATAAAATAAAACTTAAGTCTTAAATAAAATAAATAAAGTCTTAAATAAATAAAACTTAAGTCTAACTACATTGTATCCTAGTGAGTTGCTGAAGGCATTTTGACTATTCAGTATGGTTACCTAACATGCTGTTAGGTACTTCCTTCTATAGACACAGAAAATGACTTTTTGGTTAGCTTCCAGGTTTCAATATGCAGATGACACCTAGCCATGCCCTACTAGTGTATTTAGCTTTGATAGTCACTATTGTGTTTTCCTCCCACAGTACACCAGCCACTAGATTGATCTGATGTAACATAGAAAGAAAAGGTACCTCCCACAAATTTAACATTCAAAAAGAAAAGAGTCCCACTGCTTTGCTGAATTGCAGGATGGATCCTGCTATGGCAAAACTTCAGGAACAGCATTCACAAATCTGAAGGGAGCTCTCTGCTTGGGAGTAATAATTTACGCAAAGCAGAAATGGCACCAATCAATGAATCTGTCAGCCTTGTCCAATGCAACAGTAAATATATTTCCCAGAGTAAATAGGTACTTTAAAACTTCTTAGGAATGGTGATCACACAGCAATTTAAGCTGACCTACCTGAGAGACCTTTCTGACAACATCGTTGCCCACACCAAGTCCCTGCACAAAGGAACGGACTGCAATGAAGGCCCTTGTTGCCTTGAGCTTCAGATCCCTTGGAATCTCTCCAAATGGCTTATGTTGCTCCGAGTGCTTTACTATGCAGTCCATATATTCATCCGGAAGCTGGTACTGGGGATTCATCAACTTGAAGAGCCGCTCTAGCAGGTGAGTCCAAAATTCATTGAGGGCTTCTTCTAAGTTGATGTTAGGACCTCGATAATAATGCCGCAGCTCACTATACAAGTCTTTGAAAAGGTGTACATTCTGGAGATAAAGGTCTCCATACATACCAGGAAATGTGTCATAAAGTGCCTTCTCTGACTTGTTTAACAAATCCTGGAAGTAACCTGAAATCAAAAAAGTAGGAGAAACAGGTTACAAGAAGAATCAGGAATTTCTGGAATGAAATTAACCTGAATTAAAGACATCTTCAAATTAATACATTGCATCTTTACTAAAAGGAAATGAAAAAAAACCTGGTATGCGAAGTGTGCTGGTATCTTCAAGTGTAGAAAACAAATACTTGTCATCTGCATTGTGTTTGACTGCATAGATGCAAAACCAGATTCACATTCAGAACTGTGAAACATTTGCCCCAAAAATCTCATACCCAAAATAATACTTCTTCAACATTCCTGTGAATGTGTAAGACACAACACTACATTTATTCTCATTTATTGTATATTTGGAAATCAAGCACTGATGAGATGTTGGAAAAAAATATCTATGTGAAATATGCCCAAACATATCTTAATGAAATGGTGACAGATAACAATTACATTTAAATTTGATCACACTGCTTAATTCCCAAGATAATATATGCAAATCACTATATTAATCAATACGATAAAAGATCAAAGGGATTAAAAGATGCTAAAAGCTTCTTTCCAATGCTTGTGCTCCTGACAGAAACATATGTGCATATGTTTACCATCCTATTTAAGAGAATATATCAACAATAAATATATCTAGTAGTCAGTGGTGGATTCAAATATTTTTACCACCGGTTCGGTGGGCGTGGCTTGGTGGGCACACTTTGCACATGTGCACACACTTTGCGTGCACCTGTGCACCAAATGTTCACTTTGCGCAGGCACAGAGGTGTTTGCGCAGGTGCAGAGGCGTTCTAACTCACCTCTTGCAAGCCTGCACAATCCCGGCCGTTTCAGCAGCTGCTGCGCGGCACTCTTCTGTGCCGTGCAAAACAGCTGCGCTTCACATTCAGAGGATAAAGGTGAGTATGGGAGCCCGGATGGGCGGATGGGCCCAACGGCAGAGCGGCAGAGAGAACTGGTTCGGTCTCCGCTGCTCATTGCTGCTACCAGCTCAGTAGAACCAGGCCGAACCGGTAGAATACCACCACTGCTAGTAGTTCTATGTATGAAGACTAAAAAGTTTCAATATTTGCTTTTGGTATTAAAATAGGACATTTAGAAAATTATTTGACGACATACAAAACTTCTTTGATTTAAAAGGTTCAACATGACAGATAGCATGTTGGTTCATTACTGTTAAGATAATTCCCCATTAGGAGAATGAGCGCATACAGGGAGACGTAGTGAGAGTAGTGAAGAATAACACACAACAAGCACACAGATACACTGTACAGTAAAATGTAGGTTTTTACTTCCAGTAAAACGGTTAAGCAAAGTTCAACAAACAGTCCAAGTCATTCACGGTTAAAGCAGTCAGTTTTCAGTCCAGGGATAATCCAAATCAAAGTCCAGTATCAAAAACAGTTCAGAAATAGACTCACATCAAATCCAAGAATAACGATGATCAGTAACAGTCAATAGGGAAATGCAGGAACGGCAACACTCTCAGCAACAACAGAACAGAAACAACCCAGGTTTCTAGCTCCATCTTATGGCCGTTTGAGGAACCACACCCACTTACAATTTTAGCATTCCCTTAAAGAGACAGTATTAAAATGTCTATCCTGGTTTATATATTTCCAACCCAAATATTAGGTGACTTACATTCCTAACATTCTCCCCTTTGGGTAGGACAATATTTACAACCTTACATTCTAAATCCATAATCCTCACAGCAAGCCTTATGCTTTAAAGAGCCTTGGCCTTTTATAAAATGATCTGCGATGTTATTTTCTGACATACAGTATTCCAGCTTAATCATCTTACTTTACACACATTGTCTCACATTTAAATGTCTTAAATCTGTGTGTTTTGATCTTGTCTTTACAGCAAGATTTGAAACCATTTGTATTGCTGATTGGTTGTCTTCATAAACAACAATAGAATCTGTTACATCAATTCCCATATCAATCAATAGTTGCTTATAACAAACTAAATCTGTACATAATAAAGACAAACATGAGAATTCAGCCTCCATTGTTGATAAACTTAAATGTTTCTGTCAAATAGAAATCCAATCAACACCTTTCCCAATAATACCGTATTTCTCACAAAATAAGGCCAGGCCTTATTTTTTTTTTGACCCCTGAAAAACGGCTAGGCCGTCTTTTCGGGGGTGACTTAATTTCCTCCCCCACCTAGAGCGGCCCATACGCACGTAAGTCGCCACGAGGCCGCTTCTATAGGCCGATGAAAGCTCCCCGAAGGCAGAGTCCCCAGCTGCTTCAGGGCGTGGCATGGCTGCCCGTGTCCCCAAATCAATCCAAATCAAAGTCCAGTATCAAAAACAGTTCAGTAATAGACTCACATCAAATCCAAGAATAACAATGATCAATAACAGTCAATAGGGAAATGCAGGAACGGCAACACTCTCAGCAACAACAGAACAGAAACAACCCAGGTTTCTAGCTCCATTTAATGGCCCTTTGAGGAACCACACCCACTTACAATTTTAGCATTCCCTTAAAGAGACAGTATTAAAATGTCTATCCTGGTTTATATATTTCCAACCCAAATGTTAGGTGACTTACACTCCTAACAATTACCAACATTTATTAAAAGAGAGCAAATACTGTATCTTTTCAATGCATTTTCCCATGGTGCTGAGACATTATTTCCTTTATATATCATTTATGAATTTTTATATTAACAATAGCAGGTCATTGAATACTATAATACCAGTACACCTTAGTGCAAGGCATCCCCTGTGAAACAAATGAACAGATAAAAAAGAACTAACCCTACAAGGGAATCATCACCCAATCGTAGATGGTATTGAGTCCAGATCTGTGAAACTCTTATTTAGTTTTATCAGTTACTTGACAATATCCACCAACTGGAATCAGCTTCAAAAAGCACAAACCTGGCCTGAAATCACACAAATATGGTTTACTTGGTTTTTGCTCAGTGATTTCTCAATATAAACATTATGGTTTGTAAACAATGATTTATAACTAAACATGTGGTGTGACTCCAACTAAATGTGGGTTATTTGGAAAAGAATGGTTAAGCAAATAAGACTCTTGCATGAAATGAAAACAAATGTATCTCAGAGCACATTGTAAAAGATTTTGGTTTTATAACTGTATTGAATTCACAGTCCTTTCACACAGAAATCTGTTCCTATCCTAGAATCCCAAGTGTTCTTCATTTCATTTAGCTTGGAAAAAATATTGAAAGATGCTACAATTAAAAAATAAAACTGTGTTGAAGAACTATTACATGTTACATAGTCTTATCTTAGTTTATCTTATCAACCTTCTATGAAATACAACTATATCTACATTTTTCTTTGAAAATATGAAGAGAAATTACAAAGAGAAAGTACAAAATGTTCAGTTGCCAGTTTGTATTACTCTATTGAATCAGACCAAGTATTTTTACGTATCATAGTATCTGGATGGAGCAGCATTGACTGATATTAGTATCAATTAACGATAGCATCGTTCTCTTTGACTCTTTCAGACCACAGATCAGAACATTTATATGGCCACCCAACTCACTCCCAGTGACTCCAGGTGGCTTATAAGGATAAAACTCCAATACAAAAAAAAAAACAATAATCCCCCACTAGTCCCCTGGCGACAGCATCAAATGAGCCATTTGATGGGCTCCATATCACTCTGGGATCTGTTGGGTACCCCAGAACAATTTTGCTATAGCAGTTGGTCAATCATACTTCTACTACAAAGAGATCATATGCAGTTATGTATGTAGATTATGAGGAAGAAATATTAATATTTCTGCCATGCTCAAGAGGTGTATTTTGCCTTTGACCTTAATAAAAGCCCAGAAATCATTCATAGTAGCAAAACGTTCTTGTATCCCTTCAAAAAGCACTGCTTCTTGGGAATAGTTTTAATGCTTTATCTCATTGTTTTTGCAATTTTTAAACAAATTATTCATTCTAACAATATTTTCAAAATAGGGAACAGTTAAAATCATTTGTAAATGCTAAATAACTCACAAACTGGTAATGACGATGGATGGAATCCATCCATAAAAAAGAAAATATTTTACAGTTTCTTAAATGTTAATGCTGGTATTCTACATTAAAATTGAACAGATTGTTTGGCTATCACCTTAATAGATGATACCAGAAGACCAAAGACTTGGAAAGATACATTTAGGCCATTGATTCCAGTTCCTTTCTTAATGCAGGGATCCAAATTAAAGCTTTCTAAATAGATTCCATCCAGTGGAATAACACCTCTCTGGGCACTTGGTTCCACCATCTAGTTATTCTTATTACTAAGGTATCAGTTCTGGTATGCCCTCCTATAACTTTTATCCATTATATTGTATCCTGGACTTTGTAATAATATAGATAACTGATCTTTGATTTCTATGTGGCATTTCAGATATTTGATCAACGCAAGCCACTACTGAAACAAATTACTAAGAAAATTGCAGGAATTTGTCCAGGCAGTTTCTGAGAATCAGACATTATTATTCATGTGCTTTGGAAGTCATTTATCTGTTTATTCTGCCTTCACTTCCTCTTCTGCCATAACACACTACTATTCCAGGTTTTTTTTTGCACAAGTAGCATTACCAGGTCAGCTATTCCATCCTACCTCCATCTATTATTTATGTTTTTGAAGTGAATAATTTTATAGTTATCTCTGTTAAATTTCAATGTTACTTTGATCTCTCTAATTAATGAAGATTATTACTTTTACCACCCAAAAATATTGAAGGTTATATGACCCAGAACTGATCCTTAGGGTATTCTACTCAATGTATTGATCTCTTTTTAAGTACAATAAGTGCCCCAAGAAAACCATTTTGAAGAATCTACGTATGCAAATGGACAAGACATAATCTTTCTTTTAGATAAATAAGATATCTCTTGAAATAACTATATCACAAGGCAAGTTTATGCATATGCTCCAACTATAAAGACTGCTTTTAACTCTCTTGTGTAATTTAGTCTTAAAGATTAGTAGCTCTTCTATATTCACTAATGCAAAATCTACAATAGTTTCTCACAGGTGAAAACTATCTCTCTGATTTAAGAGAATTCATCTTTTAATGAAGTCTCCAAGGACCTGATAACTAGATTTTACAACAACAAAATATAATACTTCTAATTTAAAACCAGAGAAGGAATAACATGGGACAAATGTGTGAAGGTAACAAGCAAGTTGATACATACTAGGTTCAGATTAGCTTCTGTTTATCATATGGGAAAAGTTTAGGAACCGCAGTCTTTGCCATAACAGATTAATGACTGATCCCTTCTACTAGAGCAGGGGTGTCAAACTCAAGGCCTGGGGACATGATCTGGCCCTTGACGCTGTCCTGGAAACAGTGAAGGACCAGCCTGCGGTGCCTCTGCCAGCGAAAACAGAGCTTGGGAGGGCCACGGGCAGCCATCCTGATGTCCATTTTCACTGGCAGGGGGTTGCAGGAGGCCACTGCAGCTGAAAACGGAGCATGTGAGAGCCATGGGTGGACCTCCTGAGCTCTGTTTTTGCTGGCAAAGGGTTGCAAGAAGCTGTCAGAGCCAAAAAGGGAGCTTGGGAGCCCATTTTTGCTGGCAGAGCATTCAGACCACCACACGCATCCCCAACACGAGTGACGTCAAGCTGGCCGTGCACACCCTGGCCATGCCCATCCTGACTCCCAAGGTCAAACCCAACCCTGATGTATCCCTCAATAAAATCAAGTTTGACACCCTGTACTAGAGGCTGGAGAGCATGTAAACATTATAACAAATAATGAGATTAGAGAATACATGTGTAGTATGTCCAGTTCACTGAAAATTATGAGATGCAAAGTGTGCCTTATGAAGACATGGTTGTAAAATAATTTACTGATGAAAATCAGACCACAATTAGTCTAAATTAAGAGGCTGGTTCAAAGTACACCGGACTACCAATTGTAGGATAAAACCCCTCTTTTAGTAATTTTCATGAATAAAGGAAGATTGGTCACAATATGAATTAATGTAATATACAAGTCACTGTAAATACTTAATAAGTCTAATGCATTTATAATCCTCTAAAGAAAGGTAACTAAAGCATAAGATCTGGAGAAGGCAAATTGTGTCTGAAGATGATACGTACAGAGGAAAAGTTAGTTTTCATCATGCTGAAAGATGAGTGCTTCTTAAAATTGACGTACACTTTAGTTATTTTTCAATAGCCATTGAACAAGGGTTCTAAACTTTCTGGGTGATGAACACATTGTGAGTTTTAGAAAGTTATAAGCATTTTCCAAAAACAGTTGCCTTATATAATCTCTAATTATAAAACAAAGATTTATCAAAATGTTAACTGTTGAAAATTAGGCATACTTTGAAAATAGCAGTGGAAGTGGTTCAAATTTTATGCAATACCACTTTAAATTCAAATTCATTAAGTAAGGCTTCTTCTATGATAGTTACTTTGAAACAGGGGTAGAGGAACTATGGCTCTTTTATGACTTGTGGACTTCAACTCCTAGAATTCCTAAGTCAGTATGGGTTTAAGCTACCTGAGCCACCTCTGCTTTAAAAGGTAGAACACATTAGTTAGAGAGCTAATACTTTAAAGAAGTATGTATTTTTTAAGATTTGCACAGAATCCTGGAAAAATTATTGCTCTAATGAATAACAGAAAGATGTTGTGTTGGTGCTTGTATGAAGCCTAAAATATTTCTTTGGAAATATTTTGAAGTATGTTATTTACGGCTCTGCAGCTCCTTCTCCTTCCTCTCTTTACCATCAGTTTTCTTCTATCTGCTATTTAGGGTTAGTTAATGCGGGGGTCCCCAAACCCCCAGTCTGTGGACTGGCACCAGGTTGTGGCAAGTTAGCACCTGGGCCGCACAAACAAGCAAAGCCCTACCCATGGGATTCAAGCAGCACGCAAAACTGTGCCCCCTCTGGTCCACAGAAAAACCTTTAAATAGAAATTTAACTTGTGTGTGCATATGTCTGTATGTGTATTTATATCTGAGAATGTATGTATGCAAAGAAATTAACTGTATATATGCCTTTAAAAGCACTTTCTCAGTCTGCTTATAAGATGTGTATTGAACAACATTGTAAGCAGGTTCTGCAAATGGGTGGTGCAAGTCTTAAATGTTAGTCCTTTTTTAACATAGATTTTTTAAAGCAAAACAAATCCACTTTCTTCTGCACAAAGGAAGGTGCTTTGCCTTATTGCTAGATAATATTGTTTGAATACCATATAATGCTGTTAAATTTTGATTGCTGATCTTTTGGGAATGAGTACCATTCCAATTGACTTAGTAATTCTGAGTTATTGTGTTAAAGAGGATGGAGTTTCTCAAGGGACCCACTAATTAGCCCAGATTCCTAGTTTCCCAGTTTTAAAGTAACAAATGGCACAAATCTCTAACCATTGCAGAACTTGTACAGGAATTATTCCACCCAAGTAAGCTTTGTTCTCATCTTTCAGTAAATGTAGCCAACTCATTTCATTTACACTTGATTATTGAATGTAAGCTGAGAGATAAGTGCAGAGTTGCTATTTATTTCTGGAATAGATATTTGATTTTGAACCCAAATATTGATTGCTTTGAATGAAGCAGAATTTTCTCTTTATAGAAAGAAACTAATGAATCAGAACTTTATCCAGCTCTGAACGCCAGATAGTACCACTGACAGTTTCATGCCCTTTCTGTTTTGAATTTTGTTTTATGCTATTTAAGATTTTTGCTTATTCTCTAAGGGAACAGAGATTCCTGCCTAAAGATAAAGGCCACACTGCAGAAGGAAATATAGATACAAAGATATATACACAAAACTTATATACAGTGTATTGTTTTGTTGTTTTTTTTTAGTAAAAGTGAAGAGCTTTATTTATATTTGTTTTGTTGGCAAAAGAGGGATAGACATGAGACCTACTGATAAGCAGTATTTCTGAAAAGTTGGGGGAAAGCAAAGTAAGAATTAAATAAAATGTTGAAGTTGCTCCACTTAGTAAGACTGAGGCTAATTCTCAGGCAATAAATTTTAAGTAACACTATCTACATATATATTTTAGAATGGCAAATGAACGAAATATGAAAATAACGATATCTTTGTTTTTATGCCCTTCCTATTTTAAGATACTTCTTTCCATCTGGAATGTGAAAAGCCCTGTTTATTTAACACCTAACATCTCAAAAAGGCTAAAGGGATTTACGCTGCACAGTGGCTCTGACATATTGATTTTTCCCAGTGAGAGACAAGAGGATAAACCTACTGTTGAAATAACCTTTTCCTTTTCAGGCAGGATCTTCCTTATCATAAGTTCTACCGTAGTCACATTTATCTCTCCTCCATGCTATAAAAATCAATTTCCTTTGTTGCCTGGAAAGAACTCCTAACATTGTGTTTCAGAAAATATTTGTGGACCTGAGATTTATCCCTATGATATTATCACACTTTTGCAAATCCCTGATATGTCTGGTGGCATATTAAAGTTATGGTGACATGTTAGCATTAAAGTTTGGGTATCAGAATTTTTTAAAATAAAGTTGACGAAAAAATGCTTTACTTTGCCATTATTATTATTATTATTATTATTATTATTATTATTATTATTATTATTATTATTATTATTATTAATTATTCTAATAGCAACAGTTTGACCACGCTTTGAGAATTTTCTTGAAATTTTATTCAGTTTTCATTCATATTTCAGACAGTGAAACAGCTGAAAGAAAGCTATAAAGAAACTCTAATCTAATAGGCTTCAGGGAACAGCACTCCAAACTATATCCGATAACATATATTATTGGATATGGTTCGGAGTGCTCCTTGCCCATGGAAATATACTTGATACAATTTTTAAAATCTCCCTCTCCGCCCACATATATGGATTTGAATTCCTGTAATTCTCAGCACTGGCTATACTTGCTGGGAACCTTGGCAAGCAAGCTGGGGAGGCTGCCTTATTATATAGCATTATCTCATTAACCTGCAGAAATAGATTTGACTGGCAAAAACTACAATTTAGGTATACTCTTTGTATTTTAATCAGCCACTTGACTAGGATTGCCACTCCTTTGTTGTACACAACCCTTCTTGGAAATGCAGCTTACAATAAATACGTGGAGTTGCTCAATGCTTAGGATCTGAAGGATGTTTCAGAATGCATGCACTTGTCTGCAATCTGTTAAAGCAATTGCTGCATTTCCCAAGATGGTACAGCTTTGTATAATAACAGTTTTGCTTCTGGATAATCCTGGGAAAGGATAATTTGGTTTTAGAAATTGAAGATTCGTGTTACTTTCATGGCCCCATGTAATCCAAAGCAAAATTTTGCCTTTGTATCTGAAACACCACATAGCTCTTATTTAAAGCAGGAATCTAAGTTGCACAATTCTCATCCTAACAGTAACTAACAGTAAGAGTTGCCATAATAATTGGAACAACCCAATCCAAGAGAAGTTCCAAAATGAGCAGATGAGAAGGAAGGTCAGATAGGACTAACATTGTAATTTTTTATTTGTTTCTATTGAATGCAATAAAAAAATAACCAATGCATGTCAGAGAGCTAATACTACCTCAGGACATTTTTTGTAATTAACTCTTAGAAGCAAAACAAACTTTTTTCTTTGTTTAGCTCATTTTCTCAGGAACTATGGGAGCTGTTCTTTTAAGAAATGTCTCCATGTCATCTTGGAAGGTGCTCCCCCAGAATGACCTCCAAATGAAGGTTAGGCAGGGGATTACTTTTTAATTGTGTTGTATAGTGGAATGGTTTCCTAAAATGGCTTGCTTGGCATTCACACTGCTATCTCTTTTGCCTTCCCTTTTCACAGTCCCTTTAAAGTTTAATGCTTTCATTCTGAAAGCCATCCTAAGTTTAGTTTAATGACCCCTCCTCATTTTTTCTCTTTACTAATTACTGGTTAGAAGATAAGTAAATACATGAACAACCAATCCACTCTCTGGAAACCTATAGTCTGCTCTTGTATACAGTGCTTTAACTATAAATGAAGCAGAAGGAGTAGCAGCCTTCCAAACCTTTATCAGCTGAAATTCAAAATTTAAAATCGCTTCATTGCTCCCAAAGCTTCTGCTCTGTGAATTAGCTACACAGTGATACAATTTCCTTAAGTTACAACAATCTGTTTTTGGCAAGTTTTGGACTGCTCTAAGACAGTCTTTCTTAAAAAGATGTGTTGTGATTTATCCTCTACTAATCTAAAAAAAAAAAAAGGGAATTTTTGGCATCATGCCCCATCTTTGATGTTTCAGAAACCCTCAAACTTCCTTTGCTGAATATTTGTTAAGTATGTTCAAAGGCCCTGATGGCCTTTCATAACGCTTTAAAAATTTGGCTGTGTACCTGGGCCTGAGGCTCTTCATTTGTTGAGGGCTTGTTTCTTGGCTTTACTAGGTTAACTGGGTTGCTGTATGCATGTATTTTTGGATATTTCTATTGCTTTAATTATTTTAACTGTTTTATAATATTTATATGTAATACTATTTATAACTATTTATAGCTAGTTTACAATTATAAGCCTCCCAGAATTACTTGGCTGAGATGGGCGATCATCGAAATCAAACAGAATGAATGAATGGATGGATGAATGAAAATTTTGCCATGTATAGAAGGATATTTTGGGGCTCCACTCCCATCTTTCCAATAGCCTACTAGTGAACTTCTCACCACATATGATCTAATACATATCGATTTTACAGAAGACATTGTTGAAAAAGCACTGCGCAATCTAAAACCAACTCTATCTATTGGACCAGATGGAATATGTGCCTACTTCTTAAAAAAGCTATCCACTGCCATAGCAGAACCTCTAAGCATAATCTTTGAAAAATCTTTCAGGAGCAGCTCCTTGCCAAAACTATGGTCACAAGCCACGGTCATCCCCATCTTCAAAAAGGGAGACCAAAGCCTAGTTGAAAATGACAGACCAATCTCCTTATTCTGCATCACCTGTAAAGTCATGGAATCAATTATTAACCAATCCATCATCCTCCACTTAGAGACAAACAACCTACTCTCTAATAAACAATTTGGTTTCACAAAAAATACTATCCTGTAATCTGCAACTCTTACACTGGAAAAACATATGGACTACACAACTCGATCAGGGAAAAGCAATAGATGCAATCTACATAGACTTCTGTAAAGCCTTTGATTCAGTGGTACACGACAAACTACTCCTAAAACTAAAATCTTATGGCATCTCTGGACACCTACATAACTGGATAGAAGCATTCCTGTCAAACAGACAATGAATGGTCAAAATTGGAGCATCCTATCAAATTCTGTACCTGTCAACAGTGGTGTCCTCCAAGGCAGTGTTTTAGGACCAACTCTCTTCATTCTCTACATAAATGACTTCTGTGATCATATTAAGAGCAACTGCATTCTCTTTGCTGATGATGTAAAGCTATTCAACACCACAGACAATACTACTACCCTTCAAAAAGACCTTGACTATTTATCAGAATGGTCAATCAAATGGCAACTTCAAATCTCAACAAATAAATGCTCTGTCTTACATAATGGCAGAAAAAAATCAGAAAATAAAATACAGGCTAAATAGACAAGTCCTTGTTGAGGATCCAAACTTTGTCAAGGACCTTGGAGTACTCATCTCTAATGATCTAAGTGCTAGAGAACAATTTTAACTACATAGCCAAAAAGGCATTAAGAGTTGTTAATCTAATCCTACATAGCTTCTTCTCTGGTAATATCACACTACTAACTACAGCATACAAAACATTTGCTAGACCTATACTTGAATACAGCTCATCAGTCTGGAACCCATATCATATATCTAATATTAACACAATTGAAAAAGTCCAGAAATATTTCACAAGAAGAGTTCTCCGCTCCTCTACTCATTACAGAACACCTTATGCCACCAGACTTGAAACTCTAGACCTAGAAAACTTAGAACTACACCACCTCCAGTCTGATCTAAATATAGTATATAAAATCATACATTGCAATGTCCTACCTGCAAATGAATATTTCAGCTTCAATCATAACAATGCAAGAGCACATAATAGATACAAACTCAAGGTTAACCGCACCAAACTTGATTGCAGCAACAGAGTGGTCAATGTCTGGAATACTCTACCTGACTCTGTGGTTTCTTCCCCAAACCCCAAAAACTTTAACCTTAGACTGTCTACTATTGACTTCACCCCTTTCCTAAGAGGCCTGTAGGGGGCGTGCATAAGCACACCAATCGTGCCTCCTGTCCCTGTCCTATTGCTTTTTTATTTTTCTTATAAGTATCTATCTCATGTATTCAAAACTATATTTATTCTTATACCTGTATCTTGTAAGCAAATCAAATCAAATGTAAAAAATGTAAAAAAGTTTTTTCATGCAAGTTTCACATTCTTGCATTCTTTCCTTAAATTTCTTCAAGCCACTCCCAGTTTTGGAGTCCCCGAAGGAGAAAACATGGATACTTCATCTATGAGAATATGGGAAATGTAGGAATTTGAAAACCACTGAAACTGGTTAAAGGCTGCTCTAAGTTTTCATTATTTTTCAAGATTCTGATAAAAAAACAAATCTTCAATACTTATACATTATGGTACTCCTTTTCTGGGTAAACAATATGCAAATGGCTAGTGGTGCACTATTAAGTTCATTTGTATTATGAAAAATTCTCTTTCATCAAAATGTGCGTGTTTCAACATGAACATAAAAATAGCTAAGCATTCCAAAAGTGGTATCTTCTTAGAGAATCAGTTTAAAACAAGGAATGATGGAGAGGAATAATTCCTCTGTTCACTCATTGTTATTAATTTAAACAACTTAAAGGAATTCACAAAGTTTTCCTGAGGTGCAGGACTGGAATTTGGATGGAAAGATGGCCTTTATATGGTCAATTATTGATTCAATGCTTTTAAAATAGCTTATTTATTTAAAACACATACCAAGAACTCAGAACAGACCATTTTGTTATAATGAGGTATTCAGATTTTCTTTCTTAGCATAGAATTTTTTTAAAAAGAGTAGCTTTCACACTTATGGACAGTAGTATCCATAAACCAGTGGTGAATGGACCATTAAAATTATTTCTGCAGAGACCATGTTCTTATAATACTGAGCTGGTCTCTTTAAATACCATGCAAAATCACAGTAATATTCTTGCTATGAAAATATGAGGTAATACACAGTGGACAGAAGATCTCTAAATGATATGGTCTAAGGCTAGCTAAGCTCTTCCCATAATTAAAAAATGGGGGGGATTAAACAATCTTTGTCATTAAGTGCTGGTAATTAAAACCATTAGCTTTCTTCCTTTAAAATCCAACACACTTACTTCTTTGTTAGAGTGGATGAACATTAAGTCTCCAATTATACCCTAAAGGAGATGTTGCTTAAGTACAGTATCATTATGTTATTTTTCAGCACTTTATCATACTCGTGACTCCCCCCATCCCACCTATCCTGCGGGGGGGGGGGGGGGCATTACAATGAAGCTGGTAAAGTCTCTGTTACAGAAAATTTTGAGGAGAAGCATCTTGATTTTGGTTTTCAAGCAGCTGTTCTGAAAATATAAACATAATACATTATTTTTTCTCCATTCCACTTTCTCCCCAAACAGGCCACAATGATTTTTTTTCTGTTTAGATAATTCATTTGGTGCCTCCACAGAGAACACAAGCCAATCATAAGTCATACCATTATAAAGATTCTTTATTAATTTAAATGCTATAGCAATCCATAATTTTCTAAGTTAAAAATACATTTCTTGGCTCAAAAGCAATTTAGAGAAATGCAATGCAAGTTTCTGAAGCACTTTTAAAAGATAAATATGATTTTTTTTATATTTTGAAAACTACATTTGAAAATTAAATTATACAGCTCATTTTAGATCTATAGCTTATAGCTTAATTATACTTTAATATAGTTTTCACTACATTTAAAACCTTTTTATAATAGCAACCTTAAATCACAGGTAATTGTAAATTATATATATTTGCATGAAAACCTAGATTATTTTATATTGCAAGCCTGCAAGAATTGTTTCTGGGTATTCTCTTTCCTTCACTGTTGACAAGAGGAAGCAAGTATGATGAATAGTATACAAAGAAGATGCTGAAAGAACTAAAGAGTAAGAAAGTATAGACTGTATAGACTGACAAAGGAGGAAAAAGGGAGAATTCAGCTAAACCTGTCTCCCTAATTTTAAATAATCTGTCAGAAGAATTGAATGATGGGGAAATGATTTGGAACAGGCACAAAGTATATTGTGAGATTTCAGTGTTGCCATGCATCTATTTACACCTCTTACTTTCTTTAAGTACATTAAGCAAGCATTAAAATTCCGTTATATATATTTATTATTTACTTGATGCCTAATAATAACTTTTTAATGCTAAATTACTCAAAGTCTGTACTTCTATATTTATATACTACATGTTTATTTGCTTTTCCTCTTTGTCCAGGCTCCCCTTGAATAAAAGATCTACACAGAGAGAGGAGGGAGGGAGGGAAGAGGGGTCTAATATGATAACTATCTATTTGTTTTACTTTTATTGCTTTCAATTCCTGGCAGGCAAAGGAACTACAGAGATGCGGGCATGCAAATGTTGAACATGACTTAAAACAATATGATCATACTCTGACCTCATATTAAAGGGTATTTTTGTATCCTGTAATCACCCTTACTAATATATTTAGATGCAATATGTGCTTGGAAAATATAACACAGGACTGCATAATTATTTATGGTTTCATAAATACAACTGTATAGTGCTGTATAAAATGGATGGAAGCTGCATACCATCAGCCCCAGATAAGAGATATTTAGATGCATTGCCAAAAATGGGGAAGTATAACTTCAGTTTCAAGTCAATATCATAAATGAGAATCAATGGGAAGGTTGTAGGTTTCACAGAATCATTAGATGCTTTCAAGATATCTGCTCACTGTTAAAATTGCAATGTCTCATCTTTTAAAGTTCATGAAAGGCTTCTTTTAACTATTAACATTTAACTAATTATTTTTGATCCTGTGCTTTTTAAGAGTTGTGACAATGCATTAGCTTTATCATGCTACCAAAGTGTTCATTATATTATAGCTTCTGATAAATTAACTCCTTGCTGAAAAATCCAAATACATAGAAATAATTTTTTTCTTCTTTTCCCAAACATGTAATTTTCCCATGTAATTCCATTTATGCCAAGGCAAAACTGGTGGAAACCAGACAGCCCCTTTATAATTCCATCAAAAATTGCCAAGACGGTGGGTGAAGTTCCCAGGGCATTATATTATAGATGGAGCACTGTCCTTGATTGCTTTTAACTTGCCCGTCTCCCACAAGATTTTATAAAACTGATAAATGTTATGAGAAAATCATAGAGGAGGAGGAGGTATCTAAACAATATGAAAGTACAAGAAATCCCCCTCCAAGCATCAGCTCTGCAGTAAATGTGCACTAAACCCCAAGTCTGTATTCAAGATAAGAGCCATGGTGGCGCAGTGGTTAGTACTGCAGGTTAACTCACTGCTCACTCCAGGAGTTCGATCCTGACTGGCTCAAGGTTGAATCAGCCTTCCATCCTTCCACAGTCGGTAAAATGAGGACCCAGATAGTTGGGGGCAATATGCTGACTCTGTAAACTGCTTAGAGAGGGCTGTAAAGCACTGTGAAGTGATATGTAAGTCTAAGTGTTATTGCTATCAGCAACTTGTTCAGCTAAGCTAACTATAAATGATTTTATCTAAAATTCTGTCTGTGTGGTTTTTAGCCTTTTCCCTTTTTTCCAATCCCTTGGAACACTGCAAATGATGTACAGGGATTAGAATTCTTTCATCACAGGATATCTCGGAGAATCAAAATGTGAAGCAAGGGGAAGAAGCCAACAAACACGAGATCTAAAAATAGGCTGAATCAGGCCAAGGGATGTGGAGATGTCAGTAGGGTTATGAGCTAACCACTGTAGATTATAAGAAAGAGTTAAGGAATAAATGCTGTTAAAAGCATTCCTCTCCTGTCTTCCCCAATCGTAAAAATCAAAATAGGGCATGGAAAGTTTACCCAAGGAATATCTTATGTTTTTTCACACAGACCTTAATATAATGGGTGAGAGAATACCAGTAGTAAAAGATAAGATAATCCCACTCATTCTGTAATGCTGCCTGCTATAAGATTTTCCTCTTTCCCAGAGCCCTAGATGAAATTTCCCAGTGGTTCTTTGACCTGCACTCTTTGATGTTTTATTAGTGAAGGGGAGTGGAAAGAATTGGCTACTGAATTGGATTGTGATGTGTAGTGGAGTTCAGTTGTCTCTCCAGGTTCAGAAACATGTTGAATTAATTTGGGTTCAGCAAATAAGACAATAAACCCCAAAGACCCAGAACACGAGAAAAGCTTATTCTACATTATTTGTTTTAAATTAAAAGAAAACAAGCCTATATTTGTTTTCACACAGACGAAATTATATGATTTTTTTTCCAGTAAGGGAAGTACTAAGGTCAAATAGCGGCTATCTGCTATCACATGTGGGGAGAATTCAATGATGTTATAGAATATTGGGGATTCCTTTCTTTAGGACAGGATTTTGCATGACCACAAAAACAGGACATTTTGTGTGTCTGTGTGTGTCTGTGTGTGTGTGTTTAACTGCTCACACCTACATAAAAATATTATTCATATTTTACACAGATCAATTCCTCTGATAACATTCTGTCTTACAGGAAACAGACATATCAATACACAAAGTCTACATGCTTTCCTCTAAAAGACTGTTATTTTACTGGGATGTGATCACTTAAAAATATTGGAAATTGCACAAACTTGAGTGCATTATTTCTATGCTATTCATTAGAGCAACCCATTCTGGCCACATATGAAGTTGAAAGACCTGTGGTTTTTTGGTAGTATCTGGAAAACCTGAGGTATCTTCATTCAACTCTTAGATCAAGCTTACTTTTGAGCTCCTATATCCTTTGTGTAAAAAGCAGATAAAAAGGATATATGAACTTCATGTAAAACAAAATATATTTTATATGAAATAATTTTATGTAATTCAGAAAACTACTGACTGTTCCAACAATATCAGAATATAGAGACACATTCTAGTTAAACGAAATATAACTGTTGATTTCTATAGGAAAATGAACACCATGTTTCAGTCTTTCCAATTAAAAAAAACAAGATGTAAAAGTTATAGAGCCATATGTTATGAATATTTATTTATAAGTTTAATATCCTGAACTTCAATTATGTTTCCTTTCAAGGACTCTTAATTATCAATTGGCAATGTAGATCAGTAAACTCCCCAGATTCAAAAATAAACCTAACTAATACAATGGTAAGAATTTCATCAAGATGGTTACAGGATTTCAGTATTCTTCTGAAACTTCTTATCTCATGAGATAAATTCCAAATCTCATTAAAATTTCATGGAAATACTGACTTTGCACAAAATATAAGGGAAGAATGCTGATATTTCAAGGGTGATTTATTTCATTGAGTTTTTCTGGGATATGTCTATCAACCATTACATCTATCAAGAGCCATGGTGCCGCAGTGGTTAGAAGGCAGTAGTTAGCAGGCTAACTCTGCTCACTCTACAGGAGTTCTATTCTTTCGATCCTGATTGGCTCAAAGTTGACTCAGCTTTCCATTCTTCCAAGGTTGGTAAAATGAGGACCCAGGTTGTTGGGGCCAATATGCTAACTCCGTAAACTGGTTAGAGAGGCATAGTAAAGCACTGTGAAGCATTACATAAGTCTAAGTGCTATTGCTATTACATGACACTATGTGATGGTGCCCGATGTTGTGGCATAGAGATGTGGAGCCATGTGTATATTTTTTTAGATTTAAGTTGCACTGAACTATATAATGGGGCTAGGTTATTTGTGAAACTGCCTCTCTCTAATTCAAGGGTCTTCAAACTTGGCAAGTTGTGGACTTCAACTCCCAGAATTCCTGAGTTAACAGAGAAACAGCATAGATTCTTATCAATTAAAGAATGTCATCTTGCAGGACCTAGGAGGAAAGGCTTTTCTGTGGTGGTTCCTGTTCTTTGGAACATCATTCCTTTAGATCAGGGGTGTCAAACTCACGTTATCAAGGTGGCATCACATGTCGTATCTGGATTCCCCCCCCACTTGCTAAATCGGGCGTGGCCAACAAGTGATGTATCCGGCCTGCGAGCCGGGAGTATGACAGTCTTACTTTAGATATTAGATTGGCTTTAACACTGCCAGCCTTTTGCAAGACTCTGAAGGCATTGTTATGCTCCCTGACATGGGACTTGGATTATCAGAGTCTGTAAGAGGACTATTTTAACTCTGGTTTGACTTATTTTTACAATGGCTGCTGGTTTATTTACAATGGCTGCTTTTTATTTTGTAATTGCTTCTGCTTTTAACTGCTGTTAGCCATCCTGTGCCACTAGGATGAGATGGGCATCCACATAAATTGAATAGCTAAATAACTAAATAAATAAAAAAGCTAAATCCCACCCACTAAGAGGAAATATGATTGCTGCTTTCATCTCTATGGACATATGTATCCGTATTTATATAATTTACAATTAGATCCATGGCATTCATTTGGAGCAAACAAGGAAAAGTACAGTGAAACAACTTGCTTGCTTTAAAACAGATGTTAAAAGGGAAAACTAAAAAGTGATGGAAAAAGGAGGTGACTTGCATTTTGTTTAAACTGGCAACATTGTTTATTCAATTGAGGAAAATATAAAGACCAGAATAAATGTAAGTGACAGATGAATTCTACATTCCTGGGTAATAGATCAAACATGTTTGTCTTAATTTGGAGCGTGCAGAGGAATGCAACCACAGTTGTCTGTTCTCTAAGAGCAAAAGAAATTATGACAGGCAGCTGTCAACTGGATTGCTACAGCTGGCTTTGCTTCTTTGGTTATGGTCTTCTTGCAAACAATTGTGTTAGTTCTAACCTGGAGCTTTCCAAAGCTCCTTCCATCTGTTCACATCATAATAATCTTGCTTTGCATACTGACTGCAGCTGCCTAACACAGCTGCTCCCTTTTTAGTGCTCTTTTTCTCCAATATTGAGACAACTGTTAAGCTAGACTGCCACTCTCTTCCATAATCTTTGTCTATTAAGAATTGGAATTTGTTCACTCACATAAAATGAGCATTTCTGAGCTAATATAGTTCAACTGTGACATCAATGTATCTAAGTCTGAACATTTTGAACTAATCCTAACACCACATACAAATTAAATCTTACTTTTAATAAAAGGTTCATGGTTTCTCAAGCCATTAATTCCATGTAAACAATGAAACTAACAAGGCATCATCTAAATGACAACTCACATTAATCTTCTTAGAATGCAATCCAGGACATGTACTAAGAAATAAGCTCCACTGTGTTAATTATGATTTATGCCCTGGTAAATGGTAGAATATTGCATCCATAGATTGTATGGAATTTATTTATTTGCTCTCAGAAGAGCTTTGGAGGGACGAAAGAACATTTTCAAGGTTATTTTATAATTCTGATAAAACAACTGTGACATTGGGGAGAGGGCAGTTGAATATTTCCTAGGAAGTGAACCCTAACCCTATAGCAATAGCTATAGCACTTAGACTTATATACCACTTTACAGTGCTTCACAGCCCTCTCTAAGTGGTTTACAGAGTCAGCATATTGCCCCCAACAACCTGGGTCCTCATTTTACCCACGGTAGTTCAAGTGATAATTTGCCCCCCACCTGTCCTTTTCCTATGCTTTATTTTGTTGTTTTAAAGCACAGCTGATTCGCGCGGCAGTTTGATGCACATCAGCTGTTTTACTCATTGGGGCTGCAGCAGAAGGTAAGTATTATAGCTAAAAATGGTCTTTTGTAAATGTTGGGTGTGCTTGCAAAGCGTGTGCAAAGCGCATGCTCACTGAACCGGTTGTAACACCGGTTGAATCTCACCACTATTCTATTGAATCTCTAGACTATTCTATTTTATTGACACAACTCTTACTATGCACATTTATTAGCTGCAGCTGGAAAACAGGAATAGAAAAATTCTAAAAACTCCCTTGAACAACTGGTTTAGTCAAAAAGGAAACACAAATGAATACCAGGATACAGTACATAGTATTTAAAGTAAAAGTAGAAACAATTTAACATGTTTTAATTTCCTTCTCCAATTGATATTAAAGTTCAACTTCCAGAATCAACCAGCTAGTATTATGGGGATTATTTCAAATCCAAACCCAAGCTATTTGGAGACCATCAGGCTGAGAAAGACTGATCTTTTATCTACACATATTTATACATGTTACTTAGTAAACTAGATACTATTTATATTATTTTTTTCAACCTTAATCTCATGAGACCTGTTATATTGTAAAAAAAAGTGACAGATGGATGAAAGCTATTATGGAATAATTTATTAGACAGGATTTATTTTGTTCCTGTAAATAGTTTTGTTAACTATTTGTTACAATTTTTTTTTGGTGTCTTCTGTTGCTTATGTTAAGACATTATGGAACTTCCTGGGTACTTAGACCATGCATATGCAGATATTTTGAGGAAGGTAAATTCTTCCTATTTTTTTTTTTTAAATTTACTACTTATTTGCAGACGATCATAAATTATGTACAAACCTACATATAGGAAACAAAGCCTTTTAACCACAACCTTAAAAAAGTAATGAAGTCACATGTGAAAACAGAGATTTTTTGAGAACTTAGCTAATTTTTAATGTTTACTTTAAACTCTAGAGGCTAGTAGTTGTTACACAGTGATGCATACATAGATATCATACGGCCAGCCTCCACCTAAATAGAGGAAATAACCTAACTTTTTTCTCTTTTTTCTCTGTCAACGGAAATAAATTATGTACTGCTCAGAGTATTGGGGAAAAATCAACACTATGCCTACCAAAGTGTGTCATTTCATCTATGGATGTCAGAACCCATCTGAATTTGAAGGAAAAAATGTTGGCACAATCTAGATAAGATGGCCTAAGTGATGATAGAGATGTTGTCCGTTCCACAATGCCATCTCAAAATAAGCTAAAAGAAAGCAACAATGAAGTCAATTTCCAAGAAATATCTAATAAATACATTTTTTAATTATAGAGCCCGATCTTTGAGATGCCCCAGGATAAGACAAAGGAGTATGGGTCTTTATCATATTTGCTTCAGAGCGAAACAAACTTTTATAAACTACACTATTGTAAGCAAGTATCTATCTTTAGCCGTTTCTATATATTCCTTTAAAGCATAATATAGGAGTAAGAAAGTAATTATCGAACTATTAATAATAAAAGAGATGTATAAATTTGAGAACAAGATTGCCTCCCTCCATGTAAACTACGTTCAAACTCTACTATAACTATATTATTATGTTTTGGGGTTTCATATTTAGCCCACAATTTTTCGTTGTGGTTGGGAAGCATTTAAATCCACCAATTTAAAGCAGAATTCTATTGTGTTAGTTTTTCCAGTGTTGGTATTCGACCGGTTCTGCCCGGTTCTGGAGAGCTAGTAGAAGCGATGAGCAGCAGAGACCGAACTAATTCTCTCCGCTGCTCTGCTGGCTCTGCTGTTGGGCCCACCCATACTCACCTTTATCCGTTGAATTTGAAGCGCAGCTGCTTTGCGCGGCACAGAATTGTGCTGCGCGGCAGCTGCTGAAGCGACCGGGATTGTGCAGGCTTGCAGGAGGTGAGTTAGAACGCCTCTGTGCCTGCTCAAAGTGTGCGTTTGGTGCACGCGTGCATGCAAAGTGTGTGCATGCGCGCAAGGTGCGCCCACCAAGCCACACCCACTGAACCGGTGGCAAAAATATTTGAATACCACCGCTGAGTTTTTCCCCTCTAAAATGGGAGTTCTTTATCTTCTTTGACCAGTGACACATTTCACCTGCAACAATAGAATAACTTTCTTTTTTAGAAGTGGGATAAAGTAAGCTTTAAGTAACTAATTCGTAAGGAAGGCTAAAGCTAAATAAACACATGGTAATGAATGTGGTGCAGCAACAGTTTTGGTTTTCCCTACTTGAACATTTTACATATAAATTTCCTTGATTTGATGAGGCTATTTTAAATGGGAGCTATAAAGCAGATTATTTTATTTTGTTATGATATTATTTATTTTTAATACTGATTTTAATATTTTATATTAGTGTGCGTGTGTATGTATATGCCAAGAGTCACTTCCAGTGAGACAGGTAGTCATATACATTTGATTAAAAAAATGTTTTAATCTCAATGTCTTTTCATATGAAGAATGACATCAGCAAAATATTTGAGTCTTTGCTTTTTTCAATACCTTCCCACATAAAGTTACATTAGAAACCTTTCTTTGTCCCAAAAAGGAATATCTGAGCATGATAAGATAAATCTCAAGTTAAATGTACTAAATCATGTAGTTAAAACAATTGCATCATAAACCGCACAATAAAATTTTTATCAGTAACTCTGTTCTTTCAAATATTCACATATTCTCATGTTTTAAGTGATGAATGCGCCATATTTCATTCCTTTTTACAAAACTTTTGTGTCTTTAATCACTGGTTGCAAAATTGCTTTCAACAACCATAAAGCAAGAATGATATATTAGCAAAAAGTTATTACAATGCAATGTTAAGTATTTGAACTACAATTCAAATTCTGTGATGCTACTCCTAAGAGCCGAAATGGACCATGTAGCATGCATAGTTGTACTTTTACTTGAAACCAAATTTCACTGAATTTAATTTAAAGCAAACCCTATCTTGGCCATTAGGGGGGGAAATTCCAAACCTTAAGGACAATGCTTTTATTAGGTCATTAATGTTTTATTCCTAAATAAAAAGACTTACAGCCTTAGAATTCTTTGACTAGCAGTTATCTAGGATTCATGGCAATTTGCTTTTGAAATAAACTTATGGTATAACATGGAACAATGTAAAAAGAAAAGCAA
The DNA here is from genome assembly GCF_049901735.1 of Notechis scutatus. Lineage (NCBI taxonomy): Eukaryota > Metazoa > Chordata > Lepidosauria > Squamata > Elapidae > Notechis > Notechis scutatus. Next base: position 131,627,859 of record NC_142012.1, read on the forward strand.
CCCAAACTTATATTGGGTTTAAATAAATCTGTTTTGTAAAGCTGATTCTGCAGCTTTTTGGATTCCATCTTAAAAAAATAGGCAGGTAAGTTCTAATAAAAATTATGCATGAATTGCCAAAATGCACCATTTTTTAACTGCCCACATGGAAATATTCTTTTCCTAGAAGAGCCTAAAACATGGGTAAAATGAGGAATGCAATATAATTTTATAACCCATTCAACTAGGATGTGAAATAAACTGTCTTGGACAAGAAAATTATTTCAAACAGAAAATTATCTTGTAGTCATATGGTAACAAAATGACTTGTACTATTTTTAATGTTTATACACATTTTAAAACTACCTTTTACCTTTAAAAAGAAAACTTTCTTCTGCTAAAGGCTTAGATTTGGGAAACATTTCCTTGATTGTCATCCAGATTTTTAAGGCGGAGACATTTCTTAATAAACACACTATAACAAATGAATATATTTTATTCTAGTTAACTACTTTATCAATGCTGTCTATCAAATTCTGTATTGTACTGTGAGTCTTCCAATACCTATTAGTTCAGCTGGCAGGAAGTATATAGGTAGCCCTCAACTTATGACTTAAAATTGAGCCCAAAATTTCTGTTGTTAAATGAGACATATGTTAAGTGAATTTTGCCTCATTTTATGACATTTCTTGCCACAGTTGTTAAGTGAATCACTTGCGTTGATAAGTTGGTAACATGGTTGTGAAGTGAATCTGGCTTCCCCATTGATTTTACTTTTCAAAAGGTTGCAAAAGGTGATCACATGACCTTGGGAAGCAATGGTCATAAGTATGATCCAGTTGTCAAGTATCTGAATTTTGATCACATGGTCATGGGGATGCTACAAAAGTTGTAAGTGAGAAAAATGGTCATGTCACTTTTTCAGTGCCACTGTAACTTTTAATGGTCACTAAATGAACTGTTGTAAGACAAGGACTACCTCTATCAGAATTTTAACTTGACAAAAAAGAACATTATATGTTTCTGTTTCTAAACTTGAGATAATTTTGGCTTATATTTAAATTTCACATAAACCATAAAGAAAGAGATGATGTTTAGATTAATATCAGACTTGGAAAGCTTACTTGACAGAACTTCTAGAGAACGTGAAACAATAATGAACAAGCTCTTTAATGGCTGAAGAAAATGGCCAAGTTTTATTAGGACACCATCTCTTTAACAGAATCAGGCATATATGCAATGGTGTTTCATCATTTGAATAAAAAAAAAATCTAAGAATAGCAAAGGCCATTATATTTATTCCTTCTTTCAATCATAAATCCAATATTTATTTCCTTGTCCAATTAACTAACTTCTTATTAATGGTTATCAGGGGTGGGTAATGTATGGAACTTCTGATAGTGCTGGACTATCCAATCATTTTGTGCCATGTGGAAGAAGGGTAGCTCAAGGGCCACGTTTCATTAATCCCTGAATACCCCCCTAACATTTCTGTACTTTAAAAATGCACAGAAGACAGACTTCCCTACAAGAAATAGTGATAGAAGGAATGCAGAAAATACGGCATTTCAGACATTTATTATAACTAGCCTACTCTTCAATTAGTTCGATTAGAGCTAGTTACTCTTTGACTTCAAACTGTATATAACAATGACCAGCAGGCTTCAAAAGTTTAAAAAAATTATCCTGATAATATTTAAATTATCATTACAGATTTTACTTATAAATCTAAATGATTTATATGTCTGATTCTCAACCTTGTTTGAGAGGGAATTGCAGATGCTCCTTCTAAGAGAATCAAAATAAAAGAAATGCTATGCCCCCAGCAGAGCCTGAATCCACAGAGAAGGATGAGTCGGAGCTGGGGCCAGCGGAGGTCGAGTGGGTGACTTCGTTGGCTTTGGAAGAATGCAGGGGGGAGCAGGATGAGGCAACCCTGGGTTCCTTGGGCTTGGGACAGCTTGCCAGCATGGAGGAAGGAGGCAGGATGACCAAGAGAGGGCAGGCAGTGGAAATGAGAAGTGACGAAGCTCAGGTGATGAGCAAGGACCACCCCCTCCTGATCCCCGAGCATAGAGAGTGGAGAGGAGGTGGGACAGCGCAGGCTGACTCGACGACTCGGGAAGAGATTGTCCCACCCCTCTTCGCAAGGCACACCTGAGGACTGAGACTTAAGGAGACGCTGTGAGGAGGGGTGTTTGTTGGGAACAAATGCTGAATTCGTGGATTTTGTGTGTCATTGCTGACGTCTGGAGTTTGCAGGACTTCTTGCCTTCTTCCTTGCCTTGCTGGACTTCTTGCTTTGAAGTCATTGTGCTAACAGCGTTTTGCTGGACTAGTCTCAATCAGAGGGCTTTCTCTCTCTCTCTCTCTCTCCCTCCCTCCCTCTCTCTGTGTGTTTGTGTGTGTGTGTGTGTGTGTGTGAGAGAGAGAGAGAGAGAGAGAGAGAGAGAGAGAGAGAGAGAGAGAGAGCACTTTGCTCTGGGACTTGCCATAAACATGGTAGCATTGGGGGACAGCTGGAGCGATAAAGAGGAGTTTGAACTATCAGCTGGCTGTGTTGCCTTCATGCCTTGTCCTGGGTCATCACAAGAAATATCCTTTTTAAATGTTCAAAATCTAGAGAAATTGCTAACTACACAAGATTTGACCACTGTATTTTTTTTAAAAAATTAAACTTTTAATATACATATATACATATAATGTTCATTTAATTCATTGGAAAGCTCTGGTTTCCGTATTACATTCAATGATTTTTATTTACATATATATACCATATAGAGAAGATTCAAGTGCAAAATTCTGAAGAAAATTCTGATTGAAATACTCAATCCAGTGTTTCTTTAAGATATGAGAATTGTTCTGCCTTCTCTTCACTCTAACAGAGAATATTAAGTGGGCTCAGAATGTATTTATACAATACTTACCCAGACCAACTAAACTGGACGGCAATCTCTAAAATTCCCAGGTAGCATGGTCTAAGGGAGGTCACCATACTGAAGAATATCTCTGGAGAACCATATATTCAGAAAGTAATTAGTAAATCCTTTCTTTTCTTTGAGGGAAATATTTCACCAAGGAAAAGGTCTGGCAGTGTTTTGTGGATGTGACATTTTGGATACAAGACTCCACAAAACAGTATTAAACAACCAAACATCTGATCTTAACTGAAGTCCCAACAGGTGAAAAAAAAAAGAGATAAAAACATACATTTATAAATTGGGTACCACTAAAGAAAACATTCTACCCAAGGCAATACATGGTATCTATTTTAAAAAAACTAGCTTTCCCTCACTGTTTTGCCACATGAATATTCCCAGCTCAGTGAATGCCACTCTGCTATGTGCCTATAATCTGCTGCTGCAGATGTCTCTGAACACTGTCAACTCACAGTGAAGTGCAATAATAATGTGTATTAGCCTGGGAATTACAAGTGTTATTCTTTTTTTATGGTTTTTTTAAAGTTTGTTTCACTTCCTTTGAATCACAATATTGTGGAAAAATAGCAATCCATTATAATTTGAACCCAAATAATGGAAATCAGAAACCACATCCCTATAAGGATGATCCTTGGACACCCAGCCAAATTGATTAAGAGTCCTAAGAATAGATTGGCAAAGGATTATGCGGGAGACAGAAAAAGTGAATACATGATTAATTATATTACATAGATAAGAAAAGCTCCCAACTCTGTATCACCAATCAAGTAGTCAGTCAGATCTAGCCTCAAGGTTGATGCCTGGCCCTCGTTGTCAACCCTGATCTACATTTTGAAACCAAAGAATAGAAATTCCTTTTACCATTATGAGAAGATGACCCTTTTTCATACTTCTTGAAATGAAACTCTGTGCTTTATTATCTGCCTTCTACATTTTTTTTACCCTCAAGTTTAATTTCAGCTGAGATACTGTCTCAAAGGACATTGAATCTCAATTAGGTACAAACATAGATTAAAAATCAAAGTTTTAACTAAACAAATCTATTTCTAAATCTATAATAATAGCGTAATGTATGGGTTTTGGCAGCCTGGCATGGCTGCTGTTCTGAGCCAATACAATAAATAGAAGGGAATTACAGAATAACAGAGCAGAATCTAACCCCCCATCAAGCAAGAGACTCTATAGACAAATGGCTGTCCAAGCTCTTCTTAAAAAACTATAGTAATCTCTCGAGGCAAGCTGTTTCACTGGTTAATTGTTCTTGATTAGTTTCTGTCCATTGTTTCTTGTCCTGCTTTCAGGTATTTTGGACAATAGGTTGACCCCCTCTTCCTTGTGGCAGCCCCTCAAATATTGCAAGACTGTCAGTTCTGTCCTGGAAGGGCAGCTGTGCTGTCATGAGGAGTAATGAGCTGACTTGGCAGCACAGCAGTTGAGGGGTCTCTGTGTGTGGGGGTGGGGGTGGATTTTGAGACATTGTTTCACCTTGGTACATTGGTGTTGGGGACCAGAGCTGTAGGAGATACACACTTCCTTGGTTTCTAAAAAATATGTTGCAAGTCTGACTAAAAATTGGAGAAACAGAGAAGGTGAAGGAGAAAAGAGAAATGTTGTGTGCATGGAGTGGCTGGACAGAAAAGTTGGTGAGATAAGCGTGCAGAGCAGTCACTGGTTTCTAACTGCAAGAGGAGACTAAAGGTCCAGGAGTGATTTATCTGGAAGAAGAGAAGAGCCAGATTGATGAGAGCTCAACTAAGACCCAAGAATGGGAAGGAGGGACCTGAATGACTGCAGAGGATGGCAACTTCACCTAAGGGATAGGAGTAGATTGGCTGTTGGTGACAAAGCCCTAGTTTCTAGGGAGGACCAGGCAGAAGACCCATAGAGATGATGTTCCATGAATAGAGAAGCTGTGAGTGCTGAGTAAATCTGGGTGGAGGTCAAGCCATGCTGAAAATACTATTGTAAATCCCAGACCTTTTCTTTCTCTCTTGTCAAGCCCAGAAATGGGGAGGGGGGGGGAAAGGAAGATAGAGAGAATTGCACCACACTGTGACAGTTTCCCTAAGAATTGGCTATATTTGAAAAACACAGATAATCAGAGTTGGAAGGGACCTTGTAGGTCATCTAGTCCAACCCCCTGTCCAAGCGGGAGACCCTACACCATTTCTGACAAATGGCAGTCCAATCTCTTCTTGAAAGTCTCAAGTGATAACGCTCCCACAACTTCCGAGGACAAGCTGTTCCATTGGTTGATTGTTCTCAAAGTTTTTCCTTATTTCCAGGTTAAATCTCTCCTTGTTCAGTTTCCATCCATTATTCCTTGTCTGGCCTACAGGAGCTTTAGAAAATAGCTTGACCCCTTCCTCCCTGTGGCAGCCCCTCAAATATTGGAAGACCGCTATCATGTCTCCCCTGGTCCTTCTCTTTACTAGACTAGCCAAGCCCAGTTCCTGCAACCGTTCATTGTATGTTTTAGCCTCCAGTCCCCTAATCATCCTGGTTGCTCTAAAAGATGTAAACAAGGACAGTATTCTCAGTAATATAGCAATGAAGACAGGCAACCAGGAATGGAGTCCACATATAAGCAAGTTCAGCCTCTGATTCCTGATGACCTATACATCTCTGACCAAAGAATAAGTATATTTCATTGAATAATTTTGTGCAGATCTAAAACTGATCTTCAGATGCTTCTAGATCTTAAAGATATGATCTGCAATACATGTGTCATAAAAAGAGCTCATAGTCAAAATAAGAAATGGCATTTTCAATTTAAAAGGCATATACTTCAGGCTGCAAATTCAGGCTCTGCCATTAGCCTGACTATGGAGAGGGGTAGACTGCCAAGGTATGCCATCACCTTCGGTGTTTCATTGCCTCTTTACCCACTTAGGTCAAGATACTTTAGTCAGAAGATGTAAACAGCCTGAGACATTGTGAGTTCTTAATATACACCTCACTAATACCTTACTGCATCTTACTGGAATGGTTCACCCTGATGGCTTTTCCAGAATTTGGCATTTGGTTTAAGTACCTCCACTGGAGAAGCACTGGACAACAAGTCACAAATGCCTCTTTCTGAAGAAAAGAAGTTATGGCCCATTATGATTTATCTTTAGAAGGAGAGCCTTGACTAATCTTATGCTGAGAGGGGCATAAATGGGATATTAGAGGATAGAATGTAGTCTGTGGGTCACTAGTTATTCAGAATTGATTTATGATAAGACAGATGGTAATATAAATGTGGAAATATGATAGCTTGCTGACAGAGCCCTTGCTCTACATACAAAAACATCCGAGACTATTCCCCAACTTTATTATTTTAAGGTTTCAGATTATGAACCGAATTCATGGATAGTCACTGCCAATTCAAATAGGAAACATTAGCCTATTATCTGGCTATTGAAAGCTTTCACACAGTGCTGACCCATCTGAGGTCTGAATGTGACAGCAGTGATTTCTTCAAAATGGGAGGGATACATATTTTCCAGTCTATTCTTTGGGCCTTATATGACTGTTAAGACTCAGAATTGAAGCATGTAGAAAGCAACTGTTTCCATTACTATGCTTAAAAAGCTCCCAACCCTCCATAACTAACATAACCTGTTCTACCAACACTGAGCAAAAAAAATGTTCTAATTTTGAAAGTCTGATTTTCTTGAAAAGGTCCAAACATAGCTTCTTTAGTATGTCATTAGTGAATTCTCTTTCTAATCAGCAATGGGTAGGGTCTGTGCATGAAAGAATAACTATTTTACTGAGTATTGCTTAATTTTTGGGAAAGAAATTAGTAACTGAAAAATTATAAGTACTGAATGGGTTTGCATATTCATGTTATGGTTTTGTGTAGTAGTCCAACAGTGAATCATTATGAGCAGCATCATACTTGTTTTTATGAGTTGTTCTTTACACTAAGAAAAAAATGCATACTAAAAAATTACAGTGAAAAAACAAGCAATAAATTTGGAAAACAGCTGATTACTAATGGATGTGAGAGAAAGTTTTATGTAGAAATATGTTTACTGTACTGAAACAAACAGTGCTGCCTTATAATGACCCTCCAACAAAATAACAATCAATGTTTATATTGCAAATATCAAGAATTCCTCCAATAGACTAAATATTTTCAGCATGCTTTAACAGAACACAACCTACATTCCACCCATCAACATAAATAAAAATTAGAATGACAGATACAATGGTCTCATAATTGCTAAAATATGTAAGGCATGTCTCCCCTGTCTTCTTTAAAAGCAACAAAAAACAGGATTTAAAACCAACAAAAACAAGAGCAAAACCATCCTAATAATTATTCAAAGTCTACATTTGCTATACAGATGTTTGGAAAATGGAATCTGGACTACAGTTGCTTGTTTTTACAAAGCCTAAGGGTGTGGCTTTTCCCACCCACAATGATTTATAAGATTCTGAGTCTTCTACTTTTTCTTCATTCCAGCATTTGTCTAGGGCAATGGACTTTACCAAACTAGGATTAAGAGCTCAGAAAGCAAATTCCTTTCTTTAATTTCTTTGGTTGCTTGAGGGAAAAACAAATCTTTTCAGAAAACAAAGACAAACATCTTGTTTCTAAATCAGACATGAACATATTTATTAGATTTTTTTCAATATGCTTTTCATATCCAAATAAAAGCCACTTTGATGACAAAATTAGATGGAATGCTAGGAAACTGGCCGTGAACCCTGTGCATAACATCAGAACATTGACATACTCCTGTGCAACATATCACATTTTTAAGCTAATGATTTAAAGTAAGCCATACTGATCATAAAAAGTAATTTATATCCAAAAGCATTTTCCTTCAATTTCTGTTTCACACAGCTACTGATTCAATCCCAAACTTAACATGCAACACAATGGCACCGTTCTCAGCATCAGGACTGTGACCCAGAAAGGCCACTGAGTTATGCAAGTTCAGTGACTATTTTTCTCTTGGGACCTTTTATTCACCATGGCATCGTCATGATTCATAGCCCTTGGTGACATCTGCTCCTTTGGCTATACAAAGGCCACCACATGATATCACCCACTTACTATGATTCATATGTCTTTGGCTCCTTCAAAAAATCAATTAAATTTATGTACCTTTCATAGCAGATGCAGAAAGCTTTTAAAAAGAAGAGCAGGAAAATATAACATCTGCCCTGGACCTTTATTAATGATGAACATTTCACCAGATATTTAAATGCAAGTACCTGCTAAGAGTTTTTGTTATTAATTGCTGTAGAATTTTTGTTATTAATTGCTGTGGAGTTTTCATTATTAATTGCTGGATTTAAGCAGAATGCTGTATTTGCTGACTACTAAACAAAAATTTATTTTGAGCGGGGTGTCAAACTCACGTCGCCACGGTGACATCATGTGATGTATTGGGACTTTTTCCCCCTTTGCTAAACCAAGTGTGGGCATGGCCAGTGTGTGACGCATCCAGCCCAAAGGCTGGGAGTTTGACAGCCCTGATTTAGAGCTTCCACTATTTAGATATGTATAAGTTATTTCAGAATGAGCCTCTTCCACCAAAATTGATGGAGATACTCCTTTTATATATAATTTGTCTAAAAGTAGACATATGTCTTAGGCAATTCATATAAAACAAACCACAAGAGCTTGCAATTGAAAATGATTTACAGTATCATCATAATTCTTATATGAATATAATTGAAAGATGCATTAATTAAACATTGCCTTAAAACCAACCTCTCCATCTAAATATTTGTGTGAAAATAACTTTTGCATCAGAAGAAGTCTGTGGGTATTAGTGCTTTTGATGGAAGCCCTGCATGGAGCATTGGGAATTCAACGAGTTCTGATCAAATGGCCTTTTTTTTAAAAAAAAAAATTAAGACAAACATATACAAACAAAACATAAAAACATAAAACCATATTCCATTTTATATACATACAGTGTGTCAGTTGGTTACAAAACTTTTGTGCTATCCTTTTGTAGTCATTACTCACAGTTTATATCAATTTTCACATTGACAAACTAACATATGCTTATATATTTATCAGTTATTAATCATCCATGACTAAACTATTTATCCCATCATTTTATACAAGATATTCCAAATTTTGTTTTAAAATTTATATTATACTTTCAGCCAATGGTTATATATGTCTATATTATATTTTATATCAATCTATTAAACTTCTATTACAAAATTATCTAACCTATTACATTACCATGTCTTTTTGTCCAACCATTGATAAAACAAATCCCATATCATATAAAATTGTTTATCTTCTTGTTCTCTAATTTCAAATGTCATTTTTACTCATTTCAGCACAGTCCATAATTTTCTTAATAACTTCCTCCTGCATAGGTATTTTATCATTTTTCCAATTCTTAGCAAATACAATTCTAGCCGCTGTTAAAACTTTTACAATCAAATATTTCAGCTCTTTATTGTATATTTCCAGTATAATTCCCAATAAAATGATCTCTGGTTTAAAGTCTATGTGTTGTTTTATCATTTTTTCCAACCATGTGTGGATTTTAGGCCAATATTTTTTGCATCCGAACATGTCCACCACATATGGTAGTATGAACCAGGAATCTGATGACATTTCCAACATTTATCCGATTTGTTCTTAAACATTCTCGTGATTCTTGTCGGGGGTAAATGCCTCCTATAAAACATCTTATACAAATTATCTGTATATGCAGTTGACATTGTCATTTTATAATTTTGAGACCACAATTTTTGCCATTTCTCTAAGTCAATCCCATATCCAAAATTTCTCCCCAAGCAATCATTGTTTCTTTAACTTGTTCTTCTTCCAATTTAAATTCTAATAAATGTCCATAAAGTTTTTAAATTACCTTTTCATCAATATCCATCAAAATTTTATCTAAATCAGTCAACTTATCATAAATACCTTCTGTTTTAAAATCTTTATCAAATCTAGATTGTATTTGCAAACATGAAAACCAATTCATTTTTACACCTTGTTCTTCCAACGCTTGCACAGATTTAAGTTCACCCTTTTCATTCAATATCTCACCATATCTGTTTGTTCCTTTTTATATATTACTGGATAGGAAAAAGCTTCAATGGTAGATATCCATAATGGAATTTTTAAGTAATATTGTCTTTTTGTCTTCTCCCGGTTCAAAAACAGTGCCTCTCGAATGTAATGTCTTCTAAAATACCCCTGTGTTTTAGTCCCTTATGCCAGAGGAAAGTATGCCATCCTAGCAGCAAGTCATGCCCTTCTAAAGTCAATAGTCTATTGTTCCTTAGTGTTATCCATTCCTTTACCCACATCAAATTTGTCGCCTGGTAATATAAACTCCCAATTGGGCAAGGTAAACCCTCCTCTTATTCTTGCATCTTGTAACAGATCAAATGGCCTTTTGATGAAGCAAGCAACATACAAAGAAAGTAACATCTGAAGATTTTCTATATTACAAGCATATTGGTGGGCATGTTTCTTTGGACCCCCCCACCCAAAAGCTTCTTTAGTTTAATCAGTTGAAAGTAAATACTTCTCAATAAATTAAGTAATTTGATTTTCAGTTTAGCAGTATTACTCAATAACTTAAACTTAAGACTTCCATAAGTCAGAATATGAGTCATGGAAAAATATTACTTTGTGTCATTGGGAACTAAATTATACTTCTAAACTAACAAAAATTGGATTTGCAGCCACATAATGCTGCTGGTTCATATTCATCTGCAATTCAAATACTATTACAAGTTCTTTTTCAAAAGTACCATTATCGTCCAATTTTGCATCACCTATAAATCTGACAAGCAGCACTTCAAATTCTTTATTCAAAACACTACTGAAAAGATTGAGAATAAAAACTCCAGGCCTTATTGAACAACTATAGAGGAGCCATAACATTTAATTGTCATAGTACCCAAGTCACATTTAATTTGCTTGGTAACTGGCATGTAATAAAAGTAACTAGCAGCTGATAAAGTAATCTGTCAAATGCTTTGCTGGGTATATTATGTCTACAGCATTCCAACAATTTATAAGCAAGCTACCCAATTAAAAATAAGAAGATCAATCTGGCAATATTGGTTCTTGACAAATTGGCACTGACTTCTCTAAATGACTAAATTGTTTTCAATCAGTATTTTAATGACCTGCTCTAGAATTTTCCAGCATACCAATCTTAGTCTAGTGGGTCTGTAGTTTGATGCACCTGGACAGCATGAAAATTTGTCACACAGTCAGCTACATCCTTTAGTATACTATGTTATAATTCATCTAGTCTCAGAGATTTAAATTCATTCAAAGGATATTCCTAGTATTCTCAAACTTCAATATTGCCGCTTTACTGCCTTTACAATTTCCTTTTGGAACACATAATTTGTTTTGAGGACTGAATCAATTCTGCTTTTTCTTTTACTAACTGTAGGACATTTGCCTTCACTCAACCGCTGATATTCACATTCTTTTATTTTGTTTTTATTTTGAAAGTATCTAAGGAAGTCAATTGTGTTATTAGCATTCTTGTTAATCTTAGCTCCTTCTGAAATTTTGATTTTTTTCTTCTCAGCTCTGCGGGTACTTACATGTATGGTATTCACACTCTCACCAACGTACTAACAGCTAATGGATTCCAAAGAAAGAAGATTACCCACCTAATCCAAAAAGAAACCCCAACCAAAATCCAAGACAGAGAACAAGAGAACGGCAAAGCCCTCCTCCGATATATAAAAGGCACTACAGACAAAATCAGCAAGATCCTCCAAAAACACAACATTAAAACAGCATTCTGCACAAACAGAAAAATATCCACCATCCTAAGAAACCCCAAAGACAAAATCAAATTAGAAAACCAAGGAGTATACGAAATCCCTTGCACTGCCTGCCCCACCACATACATTGGACAAACTAACAGAAGAATAAGTGCATGCATTGAAGAACATAAGAACTCAATCAAAAAAGAAGAACCGACCTCTTCCCTGGTTCAACACCTCAAAGCCACAGGACATGAGATTGACTTTAAAAATACCAGAACTATCGCCAAAACCGAACACTTCAACAGCAGAATAATCAGAGAAGCCATAGAGATAGAAAAATGCCCACACAGCATGAATAAACGAGATGACACCTCCCGCCTACCAGCCATTTGGAATCCCGCCCTCATGAACAGACGAGTACCTAACATGAAGAATGACACTAGACCCACACCCATGAGGGCCACACAAGATGCCACCACCACACTTCCACGTAGAAAGCAGACTCACACCCACACAGAAGATGAGACACGACCACGGACCAGAAGCCGCACTGCAGCTGCATCACTACCCACTTCAAACCCCTCCGAGCCATACATGAAGCAAACTGACACCCACCATGAAGATGCAGCACGACCACGAACTCGAAGCCAAACAGCAGGATCACAGCTCACCAGCTCAAACCCCCCAGCAACTAAGACTAACCTGAGCACAACCAAGCCCCC